>NC_044917.1:8317591-8471741 GCF_003576645.1 Ipomoea triloba | reverse complement strand
TATATATATATATATATATATATATATATATATATATATATATATATATATATATATATATATATATATATATATATATATATATATATATATGATTTCTCGTGCAGTTAACCTTCTCTGGTGCAGTTGTGTGGTTGTTTTAGGTTTGTAATTTTTCTTTCTTAAGGTCCGTGGTTTGTATGCTTAAGGTGCGTGAGTGTTGAAACTTAAGATGAGTGAACCTAAAGCTTAAGGTGCGTGGTTTTCCTTCTTAAGATGCGTGATTTGTATGCTTAAGGTGCGTGAGTTGTTGAAACTTAAAGTGCGCCTTTTTAAAACCTTAGTTGCGTTGTTTGTGTTCTTAAGGTGCGTGGCTTGTGTACTTAAGGTGCGTGATTTGTGTACTTAAGGTGCGTCGGCCTAAAGCTTTAGATGCGCGTGGTTTGTGTTTTTAATATGCTTTGTTTGTGTGCTTAAGGTGCGTGATTGTGTACTTAAGGTGCGTCATTGTAATGCTTAAGGTGCGTAACCACACAAGCGCACGGGAGCCATTCCCCGCACCTGAACCCTTCCATATGTGTTATATATATATATATATTATTTAATAATAATAATGTATACAATTTTCACAAAGTTTATATGTAAAAAAATAAATAAATAAATAAAATAAAAGATATCTATAACATTAATCTAATATGCACAGATTACCCAAAAATATATATGTATTATAATCACACACATAATTTAATATTCATTAATAGGAAAATGGTCAAATAGCCTCTCGAACTTTACCTAAAAGTCAATTAGGCCGCTAAACTTTTTAAAGTTGCAATTAAACTCATCAACATCTCATTTTGGTGAAATGAAGCCGAAAATCCGATTAGTGACCTACCATCCGGCGACATTTCCTACAACAAAGTGACCGGCGACCGTAGAATGACCACCGATCAATTAATTAATGGAGAAGGCAATTGGGTAGCCTTCATCGGTTAGAAGGCAACCTAGTGGTCGAATTGCCTTCTCCATTAATTCAAAATTGAACTATAATCGTTGGTCGCTTTATTGTCGGAAATGTCGTCGGCGTTCACCAGAGGTGGCCAGAATGTTGATTGAAACCCTAGTAACCTGTGATAACAGATCACTAATCGGTTTTTGAGCTTCATTGCACCAAATGAGATGTTGATGGGTTTAATTGCAACTTTAACAAATTTAGAGGTCTAATTGATTTTTTAGATAAATTTTGATGACCTATTTGATCATTTTTCCTTCATTGATATTTAATTAAAATGTAATGTAAAGTTAAATTAACTGTTATAGGATAATTTTTTAAAGGTAAAACAATATTCATTAATAAACTATTACATCCATAATCAAGAGTTGGTGGAGACAAAATCCACTACTAAAGACCAAACATAGAACATCAAGCTCTAGCTAGACTATGAGCATCAAACCTGCAACTAACCAACCCTTTTCCAACAACTAGGAACCCTGAAGAACTGCAACTAAACAAAATTCAGTCTTTTCGCACGGGTTGAAAATGGTAATAAATTAAAGAATATGTCAAATATTTTTTTGAAATATTCATGGTTTTTTATCAGTAGTATTATTTGTTCTATACTTTTAAAATTTTCATCTTCTGTTCTATTTTAATATCATGTTTACTTTTAAAGGTTAAATAATTTCTTCTTTATTCACTTTTTAAAAAATAATATTTCTTATAGCATTTAGGGGGTGTTTGGTAAATAGATGTTAGTTGATTGGGTTAGTGTGTTTTACTAGTTGATAGCATTAGCTTATTGTAGTTGTTAGTTGATAGCTGATTACATACAAAATGATTTTCTCAAGAAGCTGATCGAAAAAGCTGCTTTGAAGCAATAAGTACAAAAAAAAATTTGTACTAAAAAAAATACTCATATTGGTTGTTTAACATGCCAAACAGCTAATAATGGTCAAACAAACTAAAATTGACTGATAAGCTAACTATGTTACCAGGGCCTTAATCTATAAATTGTACAAATTTATTTGTTCATATAAATTAGTTAAAATAGGTGATTAAATTGTATATAATTTGTCAATGACCTTGTGGTTTAGTGGCACCCGGTTGCACCCCATGTAGAAGGGGGTGGGTTCGAGCCTCAGTGGAGGCGCTGCTGTCTCTTGCGTTAATTAAATCAGATTAATAAAATAACATAAAAAATGAAGAGAGTAAATAAAATATATTGTATTGAATTGGTTATGTATCTATCCACTGTGTCGGGGAGTGCAATTTCTTCAACCTATTTGGGTTAGGTTTTGAGACAATGGAAAGAGTGGTCGTTGGTTGTCTTGATCGAGGGGAATTAACTTGGACATCTCCTCCGCTGGTCAAAATGCCGTGTTAGGTTATGTTTCATATCTTTTATTTTTAATACTATACTCTCTGTTACAGTGTAATATCTGTTCATAATTACTTTCTCAACCTACTGAAACACAAAGAGTCAATACCGTCCCCATTGAAATTCATAACTTTTCATTTGGGAGAGTCACTTCGTGTCATTGGATTACAACGTCATTGGTTGGTTATGTATCATATTATTTTATTAATTTAGTCATTCAATTATAATCTTGATTAATTTAACTCCTATATTCTTAGAGTTAATAAAATTAAATACAAAAATTAATACATTAATTATGTGGACATATTTGTTAACATATATACTATTTTCATATCGAAATTTATTTGTTATGTTATGTTACCTTTACATCATATTGCTATTGATTAGTAAGTAGTCATGACAATGTGAGTTAAGTTACCGGCAAATTATACCGTGCACCACGTACGTAAACGACGTCGTTTTGAGCATGGTAAAATAACCGTCCCTTTTTTGGAAATCATGTTTCCCGTTTCGGCCGGTCTGTGTATTTATGTTAATATTCTGTGTATTCTAGGTACATAATCGTTCTGTGTATTCCAGACAATCATTCTGTGTATTCTAGGCAACCGTTCTGTGTATTCATGTTAATAACACATGTTGTGATGTGTTTGTGCATTCGAATGTTTAGGAGGATGAGTTCTGTGTATTTTGTGTCAATATTCTGTGTATTCATGTTATTAACACAGGTTGTGATGTGTTTGTGCATTCGAATGTTAGGAGAATAAGTTCTGTGTATTTTGTGTCAATATTCTGTGTATTATGGGCAAACATTCTGTGTATTCTAGACAAACGTTTTGTGTATTCTAAATAATGATTATGTGTATTATAGATAATGAATTACCCGGAGTCATTCGCGTCCGCGTCCACTAATATCGAAACGACGTCGTTTTGGAACAGGGTGCGCATTGCTATGTGCACCGTGATCCACGATATAACGATTGTAAGTTACCTGCATGGGCTAGTACCGGCCCAGTTCACATTGGCCAACCTAAGCATAAGTGGTATGTTATTTGGGCAATTTATATATATCATGGACCAATGTCCACATAGCATTATGAATTCTAAATCAAAACGACGAGGTACATAATTCATACTCATAATTCATAAAGGTATATAATTTTGCAAATGCTAAAATTTGTCTTAAAAACAATAATAGTTGTAAGAGAAATAAGGTAGGAGGATAGAAATGACCTATTGGCTGGAATGGAGTTGGCAAACAAACCCTAACAGAATTTGACGGATTTATTATTTTTTTTGGTGAGGGACGGATTTATTATTCGAGGATTAAAATTGCAAACAATTTTTTTTTTTTGGGTAAATTCACCTGGTCTTCCTCCCGGAGGGAATCTTCACTTGTGGAATTTTTCCCTACAAAGAGAGGGAACTTGCCACTTGAGCTACCCCATTGTGTTAAATTGCAACAACTTTGTAAAATTAGGAGTTGCATTTGCAAGTTTTGATAGCAACGGGCGAAATTAAAATGATCAAATAAACCAAAGGCCTCATTTTAAGTACTATTAACTTTGTTACAATGTAGTATCTGTCTATCCATACATACTTAACAGAAAGAGTCAATGAGTCCAGACTGGAGTTCAAACCTGAGACCTCTCATTTGAGAAGTTACAGCTATGTCGCTCGACCACAAAACCTTTGGCCACCAACTTTTACCCTTTAAATAATGAAAAGTTTCTAGCTCCATCATTGTTTACCCCTTTTCCTTTTAATTTTTCTAAATGGAGAACAATCATAAAGATTCTTCGTAATTAAGCCACTACCATTATGTGACCTTTGCACCATTCCTACGTGAAGCTTTAATTAAATCTCTCTATTATTAATTTGTAATCAAGATTTTCTTTTATTTTATTTTTAAAATGTGTAATACATGTTGAAATAATTCATTAGTAATTAAGATCGAGTTCAAACCCTCTCTCATATATGAAAAAATTAATTTTGTCAGCACTTTGTCGTTTAATTAGGCCGGCTCGATACGAACGGGACTAGTCTGAGTATGGTACGAGCTTAAACGTACCTCCTACAATTAAGTAAGGCATGTTCAGGACACCTCGTGGTCTGATCCATAAAAAAAATAAAGAGTAAAGGTTTTTCAATTAATGTTGGTCTAATTAGTTAAGTTTGAATTCTAAATTTAAGGGTTTCCCACCGCTTTTATCATGAAAACTCTGATGGCGAAGATAAATCGTTATATGTGCATCAAATGCCTACAAGAGTGTTAGTGTAATTAGTTGCCCGTAAAAGCGGATGATATCCACAACCTTACATTTGGGAGTACAACTTGGTGCCACTACACCACAAGGTTTTGGCCAGATTTTCAAGTTGATTCTTCTTGTATTATGTTTTCTTCTTTACCATTTTATATTGAGTAAATACCCAAAATGGTCCCTCGACTATAGCTAAATTCACAAATTGGTCCTCGACTTATGATTTTAACCAATAACATCCTTGACTTTTCAATTTTTACCCAATTTCATCCTCCGTTAGTCTCATCGTTTGTTGACCGTGAATTCGAAGGACATATTGGTAATTTCATGTGCTCCCTACATTCTCTGATTTCCCTAAAGTGTGAGGTCATTAGAAGCCGCCGCAAGGGCCATCAGAAACTCTGCCACGTACTCCTTTTTTGACTCCCCGGCAGGGCGGTCTCCGCTAGACCCCACAACCAGCACCTCGGCTCCGATGGTCAACAGCACCACCGCGTTCACCATGAATCGTTGCTTCACCAGGACGAACGCGGCGTCGGCGGTGAATACAAGCTGGGAGGCGACGATGAGAGAGGATGTGGAGACTGGGAGCTTCACGACACCATAGGTGTAGACGTAGTTGATTCTGCCGAGCAGGACGCCCAGGGCCGCCGCGGCAAAAATTATGTTCTGAGTAATCGTGAAAAAGCTTGCGGTTGTTGTTGTTGTTGTGTTGCGGCAGCGACGGGCGTAGTAAGCTGCGGCGAGTGGGATGAAAATGATGGGCTATCCGGCGGTGGGAATCCAAGTGGAGAACCATATTCTGTCGCCGCCGCGAATGAAGTAGAGTCGGAGGAGGAGAGGGCCGCCACCGTTGCCGCCGATGCACATCATAATGTAGTTGAGGAAAAGGAATAGCCTCCTCCTCCTCCTCATACTTCCCTTCCCTTNTTTTTTTTTTTGGGTAAATTCACCTGGTCTTCCTCCCGGAGGGAATCTTCACTTGTGGAATTTTTCCCTACAAAGAGAGGGAACTTGCCACTTGAGCTACCCCATTGTGTTAAATTGCAACAACTTTGTAAAATTAGGAGTTGCATTTGCAAGTTTTGATAGCAACGGGCGAAATTAAAATGATCAAATAAACCAAAGGCCTCATTTTAAGTACTATTAACTTTGTTACAATGTAGTATCTGTCTATCCATACATACTTAACAGAAAGAGTCAATGAGTCCAGACTGGAGTTCAAACCTGAGACCTCTCATTTGAGAAGTTACAGCTATGTCGCTCGACCACAAAACCTTTGGCCACCAACTTTTACCCTTTAAATAATGAAAAGTTTCTAGCTCCATCATTGTTTACCCCTTTTCCTTTTAATTTTTCTAAATGGAGAACAATCATAAAGATTCTTCGTAATTAAGCCACTACCATTATGTGACCTTTGCACCATTCCTACGTGAAGCTTTAATTAAATCTCTCTATTATTAATTTGTAATCAAGATTTTCTTTTATTTTATTTTTAAAATGTGTAATACATGTTGAAATAATTCATTAGTAATTAAGATCGAGTTCAAACCCTCTCTCATATATGAAAAAATTAATTTTGTCAGCACTTTGTCGTTTAATTAGGCCGGCTCGATACGAACGGGACTAGTCTGAGTATGGTACGAGCTTAAACGTACCTCCTACAATTAAGTAAGGCATGTTCAGGACACCTCGTGGTCTGATCCATAAAAAAAATAAAGAGTAAAGGTTTTTCAATTAATGTTGGTCTAATTAGTTAAGTTTGAATTCTAAATTTAAGGGTTTCCCACCGCTTTTATCATGAAAACTCTGATGGCGAAGATAAATCGTTATATGTGCATCAAATGCCTACAAGAGTGTTAGTGTAATTAGTTGCCCGTAAAAGCGGATGATATCCACAACCTTACATTTGGGAGTACAACTTGGTGCCACTACACCACAAGGTTTTGGCCAGATTTTCAAGTTGATTCTTCTTGTATTATGTTTTCTTCTTTACCATTTTATATTGAGTAAATACCCAAAATGGTCCCTCGACTATAGCTAAATTCACAAATTGGTCCTCGACTTATGATTTTAACCAATAACATCCTTGACTTTTCAATTTTTACCCAATTTCATCCTCCGTTAGTCTCATCGTTTGTTGACCGTGAATTCGAAGGACATATTGGTAATTTCATGTGCTCCCTACATTCTCTGATTTCCCTAAAGTGTGAGGTCATTAGAAGCCGCCGCAAGGGCCATCAGAAACTCTGCCACGTACTCCTTTTTTGACTCCCCGGCAGGGCGGTCTCCGCTAGACCCCACAACCAGCACCTCGGCTCCGATGGTCAACAGCACCACCGCGTTCACCATGAATCGTTGCTTCACCAGGACGAACGCGGCGTCGGCGGTGAATACAAGCTGGGAGGCGACGATGAGAGAGGATGTGGAGACTGGGAGCTTCACGACACCATAGGTGTAGACGTAGTTGATTCTGCCGAGCAGGACGCCCAGGGCCGCCGCGGCAAAAATTATGTTCTGAGTAATCGTGAAAAAGCTTGCGGTTGTTGTTGTTGTTGTGTTGCGGCAGCGACGGGCGTAGTAAGCTGCGGCGAGTGGGATGAAAATGATGGGCTATCCGGCGGTGGGAATCCAAGTGGAGAACCATATTCTGTCGCCGCCGCGAATGAAGTAGAGTCGGAGGAGGAGAGGGCCGCCACCGTTGCCGCCGATGCACATCATAATGTAGTTGAGGAAAAGGAATAGCCTCCTCCTCCTCCTCATACTTCCCTTCCCTTCAGATTCTTCCATTTCTGAACTTTAATTTGAAGATTACACTTTAAACCATCCTGGCTCCTTCTAAATCGTATAACTACCAGGTGAAGGGAGAAGGCAGGGAGCACGTGAAATTACCACTCTGTCCTTCAAATTCACGGTCAACAAACGGTGAGACTAACGGAGGATGAAATTGGGTAAAAATTGGAAAGTCAAGGATGTTATTGGTTAAAATCATAAGTCGAGGACCAATTTGTGAATTTAGCTATAGTCGAGGGACCATTTTGGGTATTTACTCTTTTATATTCTTCATTTGATTCCTTAATATAAGCTGGTATGTTTTATTTCACAAAAACAAAAACAAAAACAAAAACAAAAACAAAAAAAAAAAACCAACAACAACAAGAAGGAGGAGGAGGCATAAAAAGGCTGGTAATTAATTAACTTGGTTTCTATACTCAATTAGTTTTTATATTATTATAAGATGTTCAATTTAATTCTTGTATTATCAAAAATAAAATTATTAAAGTAAAATTATGAACATTGTTAATTAAATCATTAAATATGCTTATATGGTTAGGTTGCATAGTAATAATGTGGCTGTCAAATTACTTATTAATATTATGTAACATAAAAAAAAATATTTTAAATGTCACTAATAAGAATTAAACTCATGATATTGGAACAATAATAAATTGATTCAACTTCAAAGCCAATCCAATCCCACAAACTAACTTATATCTTAGAATATTTATTAAAACATTAATATAAGAAAGAAAATGTCAAGAAATGATAATTTTCATAATTATACAACACTAAATCATATACTACTAAAATTGAAAGGATCGGATAAAATTTATAATATTAGAACTATATACCACATAAACTAATTTTATGTAATACCACATAAATAATTTTTTAAAGAATTGTTTGATATATAATTCTTATTATTCTTTTTTGTAATAAATGATTTTTTTTGTATAATCAAGAAAAAATATTTTAAATATTTATGTAGTATTACATAAATTTTATTTATATGGTATTTTTTTTTTTTGGTAAATTCACGAGGTGTTCCGAGTCTTTCTCCATCCGTTTAACGGTCTGGGTCCACCCGACTAATCCATGTTCGCTCCGGGAGGTACGAGAGCTAGCTCAAGGGGGATCTTCGCTTGTGGAAATCAAACTCGGGTTCTTTCGAAATATAGAGTATATATTTTAATTATATTATTTTTATTCTTATAATGTTGTTAATATATAATTTAATTTCCATATAATTTAATTAAGAAAATTGCTTTGTAATATTAATATGTTGATAATATATGATTTAGTTTTGTATATAATTAAGAAAGTTACTTTATAATGGTTTCTTTCTTATGTTAATATATTTTAATAAATATTGTAAATTAAAAGTTATAACGTAATAACAAAATTGTGTAGTATTCTTATGACAAAAGTGCAATTGCCCACCACAGGCGCCCCACGTCCCGACACGACAGATTATGGTCTTAACTGATCAATAGAGGTTAGATTTTTTGCTCATTGTGCACAAAGAACCCCACTCAGTTTGAGATGTTGTTCACATATTATCACTGGTGAGATCTGATCTTTAATTAATTGTGATAAATTTCATTTTTGTGACAAGTTGAGCTGCCCATGTTGTGCAGTATTCTCATTTGACTATTTGAGTGGTGTGCGTGAGGTCGCTCACACCAATTAGAAATACAATGAACACAAAATTTCCCTTTTTGACTATTCAAGATGTGTGACATTTCAACCCGTGGTTGGTCAATGAAAAGGTCAAATACGAAAAGAGGTCAACGCCTAATTATTGTGCAAATGATAAGTGTAGTTTTAATAAATAAAATTCATATACATGTTTTATTGAAAGAATAAAAGGAAACAAAAAAAAATTGTTATTCACTTTTTTTTATTGAATCAATCAAAGTATTTTATACTGTATATACAAAGTAAAAAATGCAACAAAAAATAAGAATAAATGTAATATTACTTTTTTTAAATTGTATACTAGTTACACCACTTTTTGGTTCTCGATATTGTGACATTGTCATATTTAGTCATATTATTTTAATATTTTAATTTTGCCACACCACATTCAATATACTTTCTCCTTCTGTTGTGGCCCAAAGAGTCAATACTCCCAGAGATTCTATCCTGTAATTTTCTTTCAAGGAGAGTCACAGAGGTGCCAAGTGAGCACAAGGTGTTTAGCGAATAGTTAATGCATTTCATTTAATGTTAATAGGAACATTCATAAAATACAATAATCTTTTTAATTGGAATTGACTGTGAACAATCTATATATTATGGTCATTTAGCAGTTGAGATCAAGTGTAAAGAATCAATAACTTGATGTGAACATTTTCTCAGTCTTGCATTATGATATAGGATAGTTTTTATACAGTTTTATATATCACTCTGTATAATTATGAAAAAATTTCACTTTTGGCCCCTTGGTTATTGTATATGTATCAATTTTGGTCCTAACTATTAATATTTTAAATTATGTGCATGACTATGTAATTTGTATCACATTTAGTCCGTAACTATTAATAATTTTAAATAGGTGCATGACTTTGTAATTTGTATCACATTTGGTCCTACCGTCCAATTTTTCGACCAACTATTGCCAATTGACCAAAATTATATTTTCTTTTGCCAAAAAAATATTAATAGTCAATGGAACAAAAGTGAAATTTTTTCTTATACTATTATGCATTTCATTGCTAAAAATTACAGTGTTGCAAAAATCCCGCCTAGCGTATCACATTAAATGGTGGTCTAGGCGGCTGGCCGGCTAAGCGACCGCCTAGGCGTCGACTAGACACCGACTAGGCCTTCTAGTCGGTCGATTAACTATTGTTCTTTTTTTTAAAGGGTTATTTCACTCAAAACAACATCGTTTTGAGCGAAATAATTTTAAATTGTACAAACTTTAGATATTTTTTAGGTTAATATTTAATATTTTAGTATTAACTATTAAAGTATTATATAATTTATAATTATTAGTCTTTAAAAAAAATACTTAAACAAATTTTTAAAAAATAAAAAATACACGGGCGCCTAGGCGCCGATTAATCCCCGGCTAGGCGTCCTAGGTGCTAGGCGCTCCCCGAGCGCCTAGCGATTTTTTCAACCATGAAAAATTATTAGAATATACATAAGCCATCGAGCTAAATACCAAGTAAAATATGTTTAAATTAAATTTTAATACGTAGCTCATGAATTAAACCCAATCTTTCAAGACAATAGATTGAATTCGTATCCCACTCGTTCTTCCATATATATATCAGATGTATCAAAAAAAAACAAAAAACAAAAACAAATAATAATAATAATAATAATAATAATCTGGTCAGCACTTTGCCCTTTAATTTGATCGGTGTGGTACGAAAAGGAATTAATCTGAGTATGATACGAGCTTAAAGGCGCCTCCTACAGTTAGGGTTTGCTCAGAACACCTCGTGATCTAACGAACAAACAAAAAATTTGAATCAAATCATTGAGAAAAGGCACTAAGCCTATTCTCAACCCCGAAAAAGTTTACTACTTTCAGGGTAAAGTGGAAAAAAACTAAAAATAAATAAATAAATAAATCTTTTTGTTTTAATGCAACGGTGGATTGCAAGCTTGCAGCTTTTGCTGCCATTTGGCAACATTTGTACTTCTTTTTTTTTTTTTTTTTAGCATTATATATTGAAAAATATATATACTCCGTATTAATTTATTATTATGATGGGAAAGTAAGATTGTTTTTGAAAGCGAGAATATTGCAAATTTGATGATAGAGAGATAAAGTCCACTTTTGAAAATGAGAGAGTATTTTAGAGATAAGTTGATAAGAACAAGAGAGTATTTGAGAGATAAGTTATAGACGAATAGTAACATTAATTTGTTGACATGGGCACATGCAACCATAATGGAAAGTATGGGCACATGCAAAGTAGCAGCACCCACCATTTCTTGCAATCGATGGATTATTATGCAAATGCTTTGCATTCAAGCTGAAAAGACAATCATTAAACCCATAAAGCTAAGGACCATTTCTTTAATTAGTTTATATCTTGCTACCATCTTTATACCCTGGCATTGCTATGTAGATACAGAAAGCTAGCAGCCATGTAGCTTAGACATTATCATCATACTTGGATGAATTATGAGTGTGGGGTTGAAGAAGGATTTGGGGTTGGGGGTGGGGGGGGGGGGCTGAATTCTCAGGCCAACTGAAAATGGGAAAGATGAAACGAAAGTTATTTAACTTCGATGGCCATTTACTCATCATGACCTTTCGCACGGGTTTGGATATCCTTGAACGATATATTTCGTCTGAACTGATCGTTAAACTGCAAAATTATTGTGATCAACAATCAAATTTAGCAATCAGGAGTTCAGGACCATGGTTCACTTTGTAAAATAAATCATTGACATAAGATTCATTTGTTGTATACTGAAAGTTCGTTTTTTAATGCATTGAATGTTCATTTTTTGAAGTTTAATTTTTTTGTATATTGAAAGTTCATTATTATACTATCTAAAAATGAATTTTCAGTAGATTAAAACTGAATTTTCAGTATATAAAAAATAAACATTTATTTGTAACCCACGGAATAATTTGCGCAAATTTGGTGAAACAAAAGTTTTTGGCCTTTTAATTTCTAGCTGTTCTTTCTGGATAAGTGGCTACCTGAGCATAGTCAATAGTCCCTTCCTTTTTCCACTAATCTATATCTATATAATAACAAAAATACTAATAAAAAAATTTTAAGCACAGTTTGTCCAGCCATTTCTATATAAATAGACTATTTCGCTAATAAATGGTATCAATATTAATTTGTGTAGTAAATGGTTTTGTTCTCATTTTCGTATAATATATAAATTATACTCCTTAAAGAGACAATGATGGAATGTAAAACATGTTATTTAGAATTTCAAATTCATGTTCCTAAGATCCCAAGAATATTGCTAATAGAAGTTTAATTATAAGATTTGAAAAGAAAGTAGTTTTTTTATTTGTGACGAGAAAAACTCACAGCTACTACTCGAGAGTGTGCACTGGGTAAATCCAGTCTTGTGACTCTAACCGACAAAAGATCACTAAGGAAGTAAACTAACCTAAGTTGTCCATAGCTGACTGGGTCAAACTAAGAGAGTTTGGATTCGAACTCCTGAGTTATGACCTTGTGATTACAAATTTGTATCTTTAGTCATCTTGGCAGAGGTTACCCAAAGAAAGTAATTTTTATGAGTGCGGGGTAGTCATCAAATCAAGCCAAATCAAATATCATGTTTGAATAAAGATTGGAAAAGCATATCAAAATCATGCTACCTTGGGAATTTCTGTCCCTTTTCAAACCATTTTCTCCCTCACTTCATTGAACCAATAGTGCCTGCCCTGTATATAATAGTGAATATATATCTTATTTTAAGCTACAAATAAACTATAAGCTCTGTTTGGTAAAAAAAAACATGCATGGAGAGCTCAAAATAATAACTTATTTTGAACACTAATCAAAATAAGCCAGTAACTACTACCTTTTAAACTTTCAGCTTTAAACTACTAGCTTATAAACTAGGTATGCCAAACAGAGCCAAAAAAGTGACAGATTTAAAGCACTTCAATACTCATATCATCAATGAGGGAGACAAGGATCACACCTGTTCCGGTTGCGAAGAAACTTCGTCCAAATCTCGAAAGGAATCAGAAATGCACCCGCCCGTCAGCTGCTGAATCTGGTAATGAAATGCTGATACCAAAAACATAAAGAGTTAGAAAGAAAACGAGTCTACAATCGATGTAATATGTTGCACAGGAGTCAATCATATGAAACACAACTGAGAGATACCAAAACAATCTAGTCTAGTATAATAACCTAGAAATGCAATGTAAATGGTTTCCATTTTGTCAACCTCATCCAAAAAGCCAAACAAAAGCTATTATACCATAGGGAGGCAAAAGAAATAGGACTTTTGAGAATCTAAAAAAAGCTATATATTTTTGTTACAGTATTAGTTGAAAGGCTATTGTACACCAACTTGATAAGAGTACGAATTTCCCACCCACATTCCATTGGTTGAATGTAGATGCACTAAAAGCACATTACTATAATCTAAAATTCTATGTTGCATTGCTACAAGCACGAAACGAGAGTAAACAGTATACCAAGCAGCTGACTAAAAGTCGCCAAGAGAGATTTACTTATCAACTGCCATTGAGTGGACTCCTGAAAATTTTATAAGTTGAATACCGTAGAATGTTTTCCACGATGGGGAAACTTTAGAAGCCATCTGCACTATTGTCTTTAATTTCTGAACTTGGACCGTCATCGAAACCAGAGCCTGGGGCAAGCTCATTGAGATCAAGAAAGCGCCTCTTTCTTCCTCCACCTTCAACTTCCTCTTGATCTGTGCTATTTGATATTTCGGGTGCATTTGCTTGCTCTAATGTAGTCCCAGTCGCCATATTGACAGATTGATTGGCTTTCCCGTCCTGATTATCATTGTTTTCCTCGGACTCAGTACTTCTGGTTGAAAATTCAGCATTATTATAATCAAGACCGTTATAGTACTCATCTGAAGAGTTCGACTTATCAGGTTTCACTGGCTCCATCTCTGATTCTGACAGCTCATACTGTCTATAATCGGGCGCATTTGCTTGCTCTGATGTAGTCCCGGTTGCCACATTAACAGATTGATTGGCTTTCCCGTCCTGATTATCACTGTTTTCCACAGACTCGGTACTTCCGGTTGAAAATTCATTATTATAATCATAATCATCTGAAGAGTTCGACTTCTCAGGTTTCATTGGCTCTGTCTCCGATTCTGACAGCTCATACTGTTTATAATCGATAGAGTTTCTAGTTGCCCTTCTACTACGCCTCAAACCTGATTGAAACTCACCGGCAGACCTCAGTTTACTTTCTCTTCGAGTGCGGCCCACCCGTAATCTTTTTAGTCTTCGGTGCTCCCCGCTGTCCTCGCTGGCACTAAAGGAGTCATCTCCATCATCATCATCCTCCTCTTCTTCTTCTTCTTCAGGAGTTTCTTCATCCCATTTGTACTCTTCATCGCCTTCCGAGCTACTTGAAGCCATACGCCGCTGTTTTCGTCTCCTTAAATATTCATCATCGTACACAACTTCACCAACTATATCATCGTCACTGTTGAATTCCGCCTCATTATCAGATACAGCTTCAACAAACTCTTTTTCAGAATACCGTTGGGGTCTCTGCCTTTGTCGGTTGCTACACACAGCAAGACTAGTTAGTCTTTGTTTATTAGTGAAAAGAAAAACAGATATCAATATAGGAAAGCATGCAGTACCCGCGATCCAATGGTTCAGCTTTGTCATAGTCATCATCATATTCATCATACTCGGGTGACTTAGGAGAGCGTAGTTTGAAGGACACGTGTGGAAATTGAGGACCTCTCGATATACCATTTGCAGGAGCTTCACGTTTCACAGAAGCATCTCTTCTGCCAGCGTGTTCTGGGGATGGCTGTTTCTTTCTGAGGATAAAGAAAAAAACAACAAATCTGTCAGCACAAAACGTGAGATTTAAAACAAGGGGGATAAAAGGTACGGGGAAGGAGTAACTTGGGGGACCTAAAACGAGCACAAGTAGAGAATTTTAAGGTCATAAGATCAATACGTGGTTACTTTGATAGCCTCATTAATTGATCGATCATAATCATCTGCAAGACAAGCGGCACACAATTAAACGTCGGGTGCTACTAATAAACGACACATGAGAAATCTCTACTGCATTCCACGTACCAAAACTATAGGTCACGGGCTTTCTACCACGAAGGGAACGTCCAGCAGTAAAGCCATCAATATTCATCATACTGTCAAGCAACAAAGCTTGTCTGTGCTGTTTCTTCAACAATTTCTCTTTTCTCTGCAAAAAGAGATAATTATAGTACAGAAAAATACCAAATAGAAGTAACACAGAACTGGTAGTATTGAGGCAAGAAATTGAACCCTACCTTGTGGACCTTCTCAATCTCATGAAGCATGTTATTTTTCAACTTTTTCCCAACAGAAACCTCTGTTCTATTGTTACTTGTAAATAGCTTCTCCTGTAGAAAAAGGTAACCTACTGAGCAATGAGACAGGAATCATTGGAAAAGGGAAACGGGAGAAAAGTGAAAAGCGTAAAAGCTCAGAAGGGAAGTGGACTGATCAGCAACTTATACATAAACATAATATAGATATAACCCAGTAATGGAACTATGAAGACTGATATTTATAAGCTATGGCTTATGGTGTCAAGGATTTGCACACAGTAAATGATGGCAAAACAAAGGGTAGACTTACCCAAATTTCTTTGTTATGTTGGAAAACTCTTTTTTGTATTTTCTAAAATGGAAAACTGTACAAGTAAACATGTTTTCTGTTCTCTAGTTTTCTATTTATCTAGAAAATTGGAAAATTTCTCCATTAAATGCACCCTAAGTAAGAGCTCATAATTGCTCCAATTGACTCTCTTTTTCTCATTCAACCCTAACATTAAGCATCCTTTCTATTCTGTTTGTCAGCTGTAAATGCTATGGAGTAATATTGTTGGCATCCATATACTATATAATTAGCATCAATCTACAGTTTGGAGAGACAATAAAATGGAAAATCAATCATATTTTATTGCAGACGAAGAAAAAAATCGTTCAAACTGAAGAAACAAAGACCTATATTGTGGCTCTATTTAGTTACTCTGCCAGTAGAAAACCTTTCTGTTTGAAATAAAAATTGTTCAAGATAAATCCAGATATGAAAGGTAGTGCCATTCCCAATAAAGATTTGTGCTTACATCCAAATAGCATGAGGAATATCTTTTCTTTGTTTATAAGTTAATGGAATATGAAATATCTTAGGTGACAAGGAGCTTTCCATTTTCAATTCTGCATTCTAGTTCATGATAAATATAGAAAACAGGCATTCAACATTCATATTTTCTTTAAATGGCAATGATAAATACAGAGAAACTTACAGAGACATCCTGGAATTCATCCAAATTAGTAGCAGCAGTTTCCCACTGGTAACATGAGTTAGGAATAGGCTGCACATTTTTCCCCTTTCCTTTCTTCACCTCAACTTTTCTGATCTCACGGTATAATCGATGACCAATGATGGGATCATCTTCATACCTAAATTACAACAGGATGTAGCTGAAAAGCTTTCACATCTAGGTAACATATGACATTTAAAACAAGAATAGATGTCCTCCAATGCAACAAGAAAATTTTCCGAGGCATATTCTATTGCAACGAACATATAAAGTTAAGCGAGCAAAATACTAACCAATAAGAGATTCCATGTGAATCACCTCCAATTCGTTCTTTGCGAAACGCAGAAAGTTGAACGCCTTGTTTTAATGAGTTATCAATATAGTTACGAATATCCTCTTGCTGCAAAACAGGGCAAAACGATATTGTTGGAATTTCAGATCATTACTAGTACTAATAACAGTAAATTAGGATAAAAGGGGGAATGCAGTCAAGGTTGCAGAACTATTCGGGCTGATACACAACGTTTTATCAATTTGCTAAAGTTCCAGCTCGGAATCCTCAACCACATACATAGCACCCATCTTGAGTAAGGAGGTTAGGCCCTATGTCCCCCCTCCTCACTGTGATATTCAGTTTTATAAAATTATTACAAGAGGATGCCCAGGTGCCCTGTGTCACTCACTAATACAGTAGGTAGTTCGCTGGTTTAAAAAGAAAGACTATAAAGGACTCAACTCCATCTCCTTCTATACAAGGATGCACACAAGCACACCATCATAGTACCTTAAAAGCTTTGCTGGCAACAAATTGACAAAATGATACTCCGTACCATTAAAGGGTGTCCACATCTTAAACAGTTACTCTACATGGAAACAAAAACACCATTTTTATGCGTGAAAACAGAAGGAGAAAGGCAACAATGTTGATGTGCTGGTGATTTTGTGCCAAGACTCAAGGAGATCAGGAAAATTTTCCACTGCATTGGTATGCAAATCAGCAGAAAATGGGAGGAAGGTAAAAACTATGTTTGCAGAAGTGGGGTTAGGCACTTAGGCCCATCTAAATCAACACTCCAAATATAGTGTGGATTGCATAATCCGCTAATGGAGAGGGCCCAAGAACAGAATAAAAAACCTTGGGAACAATGAATCCGCTAGGAATGTAAGTCATGATAACCAGGGTGACCTTATTCGACCAGTTCGTTACCTTTTTTCAACAGAAACATTTACCCTTACAAATAACTTTCAGTTATTGATTTACTGTGATTTTGTTCTTTCAAACTTCCCATTCCAGGGAAGAAAAAAAAAAAGCCTCATGCACGCATAACAGATTTTTTAAAATTTGTTTTTCTTTTCCACTGAATTCCATGTCCCAATACACTTCCAATTAACTGTAAGGCCAGATTTTTTTAAAATTGTTTTTCCTTTCCACTGAATAAATTTATCCTAAGATTTCATATCTGGAGTTTTGAACAAAGAAATAAATATTATTAAAAAAAAAAAACCAACCAAATAGGAAAAGATTTCTATGAATCCTAGTTTGCAAGATTGTATCCACCCAAATGGATAAAACATATCCCCGCAGTATCCTTTTATCTTCCCTCTAAATCTGCATTTTTCAATGAGTATCTAACACAACCAATAATCACTATACTACAAGAATCTTAGATCATCAATTCTATATAAATCAATAACAAAACCTTATATAAATATCAAATAACTTTGAGCAGTAAGAAATTGAAAGCCAGATACGGAGTATATGTTAAACTCTACCTCAACACGAATATCACATAATGCTTTGAGAATAACCACACGAACAGCAGGATCAAGTGCACTGTATGCATCAATTTCAGCCCTAAAATTTCAGCAAAATTCACAAATAACCAAACTTAATTTGTTAAATAATAAAAACTAAATATGTTTGAATTTGAATTTGCAATGCATGATCACTCACCCATGTGATGCTACAATAGGTAATTCCCCCTCTGCAACCTGCAATGCATAAAATGAATAAATGGTTAGCACTTCAGATACAGTTTTTCTCAACTTCACTTCTCAGAGCTGCAAGTGACTTACCCAGTGCCACCAATCTCTTAATTTTCTGCACAAAACAGTTACCCAAGTATTGTATCCAAGTGCCACTCGTGTAACAGGAGGGATTGCCTATGGAAGTGAAATAAATAAAATAATAAGCATTGCCAATAGCAATTTAGCAATGCACACAAAAGCAGAAGTGTCTATATATCAGTATCCAAAAATAGCCAAAACTCAAAGTTACCACCTATCGCTGTGCCTTTAAATGGAAACTTAGTAACAAAACTCATGCATCCATTTTGACATGGTAACATGTCTGTCACCTCCTAAAATCAAATCCCTAAAACATTAAGGTACCAAACTACTAAGTTCAATAGTTTCATAGTTGAATAATAGTTGCTTATCAATTACCACAGAGCAATCAAACTATAATTACAACAGTTATTACATAAACACAACAGCAACGCCTAATTATTAAAATCTTTTTCAATATTGTATTCTAGTTTTCTCCAAGCCTTATAGATGTGTCTACACACACACACAAATAGTTCTACAAAAATTACCTCTATCCTTGTTTGTTGCTAGGTTTGATAAGAGCAAATGAACAATTCTTAAATCTACCAAATTTGACACCCACCAACATACTTCAAAGAAACTAGGATAATGGCCAAATGGTTACATAAATTTCAATTCCTTATTTGAGATAAGAGTCCAAACAAAAGTCTCTAACAGTCAAAAGGCTTGATGATAGAATGAAACATATCATATCATACATGAATTCCCCCCATCTATCAACTGCTTTGTTGCACCATAGACAAAACAGAAAATAAAGTAGCTTTTCTATTTATACTCATCTTTTCACCCCTGAAAGAGACTTATAAAAATCCACAAGCATAATAGTTGAAAGTAACAAATAGAAGTTGCAGTTTTAGTCACCACCAATAACATTCATGTATAGTGTACTGTTAAGACATATATTATCTTCAGTGGGTTTTACAAAAGCTTTAACTTTTCATAATTCCTAGATTCAATAAACATCATGTTCTCTTTCTGCAAGACCACCATCAAAACCACAACCGCAGCAAGTAGTAAACATTAATTAATGACATTTGAAGAAGGGAAAAATGAAATCTTCACAAATATTGTCACTCCAAATAACAAAAGGCACCACAAACACAGAATAATAAGAACAACTTCTTTATCTTCCTCATGAGTTGCAAGGATGCAATACATTAGAGAAAATACAATAGTCACCATACAAGAGATGCCCACAGTCCTAAAAAAGTTGGCATATAATTAAAAAGTATAGAAACTAAAATCACCATTGGTACAAAGTTAGTAAAAGCACACTATGATAGCCTCAATTTAGAGAACCAACTTTTTTTCCTTTTAACAACAAAGATGCACTAACCTTCAATAGTGGCATGTGTATATCAGCTAGTGTACTATTTGGCATGATCAATGCTGTTTCAAATTCCTCAACTGAGAACTCCACTTTAATGTTCAGCAACGGCCTGAAAATCTAAAACCAGAATAGCAAGAACACATTAGCTTCAAACCACCAAATTTAACTTTCACAAACTTTCTCAGCTTGAGACATACATTCAAGAAATTCAGTATGGAAGCTAACTGCCACATGGACCGGAGCTTCCACCGTGGCAACTGTGATGCCTCCGGCTCTGCCACCAAAGGAGTAACTATCTTACTGCACTGCTGCTTAGACGACTTGGACAACCCGTCCTCCTCTTCCTCTCCCTCCTCCTCCTCATTCCCATTCATCTTCTCATCCTCATATTCCTCCTCCTCATCCTCCTCCTCCTCCCTGAGCAGCCTAGCAGCCAACCTCTCCTTCCTAGCTGAAGTCTTCTTCTTTCGCTGCCTCGCTGCAGCCTGTGCCTCTGCCTCGGCAGCAGCCTGAGCCTGCAGCCTCGCCGCAGCACGTTTCGTGCACTCCCTCGCCGGCCGCTCTCTCCTAACTACAAAATTGTTATTACTACAGTCATTGTTCCGTTTACTCAGGTTGCTATTACTGTGGTTACTGTTAGCAGTGTTCTTGCTTTCACCGGGATTCTGTTGGATCGGGGATGAACCGGACATAGCGAGATCAGAGAGGGGATTGTCTACGGAGGGTTTAGCAGAGAGATCATGAGGTCGCATTGACAAAAGAATGAGTCTTTTCTATTGCAAGAACAAGAAACAGAGCTTTTTCAGCAAAGGGTTTCAGAAATTATCGCGAAAATCTATATATATATTAAAACATATAGTTTAAGACTCCTACTTATTTTATGAATAGGGTAAAACAGCAGAAAGACATTAAGACAACATCATCCGATAATACGAAACATGGATACTATAATTCTGATAAATTTTTAAAAATAAATAATAAAAAAACAAAGTTCAGGCTTCTAGTGGGTGTTACACTGTTCTTGGTGTTTTGGAGTTTTGGGGCAAAAGAGACACTCGATTTTCTTGAAGAGATAGAGACACAAAGAGAGAGAGAGAGATGGTGATGGTAAAATAGGTAAACAGTGGTGAAATTTTTAGAGGGTTTGATAGGGAATTGAGAATGCCTTGGAGAGGAGAAGAGGGACCAATTTGGCAGTGTCGAGGGTTTCCACTTTCCAGTGAAACAGAGGATGGGGAGAGCGTGGTGGTCATCGTATGCTAATGCAGTGCACCATGAATTTTACAAACAAAAAAAGTTTTTTTTTTTTTTTTAATTTTGGTCTTATGACTTTAGAATCTCCATCAATTTGAGTTCGAAATTTTTATTGTCGTGTTTCACTTTGATTTTTTTTTAATATAAATTTAGTCCTTCCGACAACATGATCAGTGAAAACTCATCGAAAGTACCACATCTCAGTTAAACCCGACATAAAGGAGGGACCAAATCACATCCAGTTCACCATCTCTCAAGATTCTCACAAGTAACTCATGCAATGATCATATATCGTCATATTCATCTATTGTGTTTAATGGCTCGTAGACACTAAAAATTTGAAGCCGACAAATGCGTTAATTCATATGTTTTGGATTTCATTTTGATGTAATTGGGCTAATTATTGATTTATTCGGATGAATTAAATTGCCCAATTAGATTGGTCCAATTGTCCAAATTGACTATACTTGATGGCTAGTGGACTCAAATTATAACGATGGGTTGATCCATATTTGGCCCAACAAGAAATATTTATATATTTAAATTAATTATTTAATTTAAGTATGTGATGAAATATTCATGTATTTAGATTAACTAGTTTTATACGCGCATTGCGCGAATGGGTTAATGTCCAATGTTTATATTTAAATAAATATTTGAAAGTATATCAATGCAATATTATATAGGAGAAGTTTATACATGGGTAATTGAATGTCGAATTTTTTTATTTAAATATCTAACTCAAAGTATATGAATCCAAGATAATATAGAAAATTCATTATAATTATTACTAAAATAAATGTTTGCAACCTTGTAAAATCGATAGTCTAAATATTTGATCTAAAAATGATAGTCTAAATAAATACTACTTTTAATTTGAATTTTTCTAAGTGTTCTTAATTTTCTTTTGAGTAACATTGTCATTGTCTTATCTTTACTATTTGTTCTTTCCTTTTTGTTGGTAGTGTGTTATTTGCAATTAGGTTATTGTTGGTAGCATAGATGACAACGTCATGCAATGAGATTATGATATAGGAGCTATGGACTTTTCTTTAGGTGTTCTATTTGGGGTTCATTTGGTTCAACCATTATTGTTGAATGAGTTATTGTCGATAAAGAAATCCCTAGTTTAAGAAAAAAGATTAAATAAATTAATAAAAAATTGAAAATTTAAAATATTATGTATTCCAATGATATTAAAAGGTAGTTTCTCGTTTCAATTTGCTGGGTAATGGGTTATTTAAGTACTTTCATTGTCAACAAATCCCCCAAGTAGTTAATATGATTGGTTTCAAACTATTCTTTTTTTTATTTTTTTCATGGTATTAAAGAAATACATATGTATCATTTTTTAGTTAACTACTAATTTATTTAATTCAATAAGAGTAAAATAGAGTAATTCCGCTTCAATTTGTTGGGTTATTATTTGAGTACTCTCTTTGTCAACCAATCCCCAAGTAGTTAATATAATTAGCTTCAAATTATTTTAAATTTTTTTTTCATAGTATTAATAAAATACTTGGTAAATAAATATATAAGTACTATAACTTTGATATTTAAATACAAGATATTGTAAAAATAAGATAATGGACAATGTAATGAATATCAATTGATAAATTTGAATGTAAAGAATCTTTACATGAGAGAAAATAAAGACAATATAACTAATGAAATTATTTTTCTTATTTAATTTAATTTTTTGACAATGAATAACTTTTTCAAATAAAGTTATTGTAGACACATAATTCTAAATTAAAGAAATATATATGTATCATTTTTTGTTGTAGCTACTAATTTATTTAATTTAATAAGAGTAAAATAGAGTGAGAAACTTAATTATGTCAAATTTGATTGAGATGAGGTTCGAACCTAAGACCTTTCTTATAGAAATTGATGGGTAAGTTAAAAGTTAACGGAATATTAAAGGAGAATAGAATATTTAACGGAAAACTTAACGGATAATCATAAAAGTAAGGTTAAATTAGGTAATCTCTATTAATAATATTAATCTGAATTATCTTAGCCATCTATTTGATTAAATAATTCATCTGAACCATCCATTTGATTAAATAATTTAACCGTCATTTTTCTACCCATTTTAGGCCTAACTCTCTTTGGCTCTTATTAGTATAGTAGATTATTTAATTTGAATATGTGATAAGATCATGAACTTGGACGTAATGGTGGCTAGATACATTCTGGATAAATATTCATATTATCCTAAATAGTACTACGTAATTGATAATATAAGGATAATATTGAAGAGTTTGAAGCCCAGCGAAAGTCTCTCATATTCTCCCCTATAAATAGAGCCCTTCATTCATTCCAAAATCACCCTTGAGGAATTGAAGACACTTGGAGAAGCTCTGGATTGAAGCAATCAAGCAAGCTAAAGAATATCCAAGAAATCAAGTTAAGTGGATTGACGGTCAAGCAAACTAAAGTTGATTGAAGGTCAAATATTCAAGTGTTAAAGCTAAAGGTCAAATATTCAAGTGTTAAAGCTAAATCAAGTGGACTGAAGATCAAGCCAATTTGAGACCAGAAGCCATTCAACGAAGATCATTGAAGATCAAGCCGCATTCCGGAGGCCCTTTAGCTAAAATTTCAAGTCAAGTTAACCAAGCGATTGGATTTTCTTGATAAGAGCCACATTAGTCAACGTGTTGCAACTCTATTTTGTTCCCTATATATGTGATGAATTTCCACCTCTCATGGTTGATCCAAGGCTTTTATGTATAGTTATACAAACATTGAGTTAGGATTAACTTGTTTTGTATTCAATAATATTTCACATGTATGTATTTGTATTTTGGTTTTCTATAGTGATGAATGCATTTGTACTTGAAATGTGTGATTATAAGTAGACATATGGATAATGATAAAACTACTATGGAAAATTACAACCAAATAGACAATGAACATAAACCATTGTCAATTATTAATAACAATTGACTTATGATATTAGAGAAATAGCATCCGAGATTAATGATGATGTTTTCTATTTTGTAAAGCGATCTGCAAATTGTGCCGCTTATTCTGTTGCACAGTAGGCCTTTTTTGAGTCAGGTTACCCTCCTTCTTTTCTTGTAGACATTCTTTACAATTGAAAAGAAAAGAAATTTCATTATCATTTTTAATGTTTTTCCATTTTTTTCCCTACAATAATTGAGTTTCATTTGTGAATTAAGTTAGACTTCTTATGACTTTTTACTTTAAAAAAAAAAAAGTTGCCATATCTCGGCAATAGGGTGTGTGATTTAATGAATTAATCATTTATTCTCAAAATAATAATTTATGTGTGGATTCTTTCACCATACCTCAATTTTTTGTTTGCATCATGTTCTATGAATGCGGGAGTAAAAATATAAACCTAATTTTAACTTCTTGTAGCATTTATAAACTCGATTTTTTCTATCATTTAAAGACAATTTCATAATTTTATCTTAATATACAACATTTTTTAAGTGAATCTCTAAGTTGATAGTAGTTGCAATAATTTGAATCACTTCCTTTTGATGTCTCATGTGATCAACTCACCTTCACCAAGTTAATAATGTTGAGCTTTAGCAACTCATCAAATATAACCTTCCATTGCTTCTTGATGATTCAAGAACATCTATTAGCTTAGCTTCTTAGCAACTTCAATGAATATCTTAAGAAGTTGGTCATTCACATCTATCAATCTTCTCATCTTTTAAAAAGTGTTTGTATTGATCTTGGGGAGAGCTAATTTTGGTGTGGTATTGATCTTGGGGAGAGCTAATTTTGGTGTGGGACCAGAAAGGGTGAATAAACTGTTTAAATATTTACTATATTTTAAGCTATACTCTTCTATATAGCTTGACTATTTGAAAGTTCGTTTAGAAACAAATTAATTGTTTAGACTTAATTAACTTAATAATTTTGTGTAACTACCATGTAGTGTGATGGTACCATTTTAAATAGAGTTAATTCCAACAATGGTCCTCCGACTATGTTGATTTTCTAAAATTAGTCCCCGACTTTTAATTTGGACAATTTAGGTCCCTTGACTTTCAAATTCTTTCCAATGTTGGTCCTTTCGTGAAATTTTGGTTAAATTGAGGTCAAATGAAGGGGTAAACTTGTCCGTTCACATGTTTAGTGTATTATTACTCGTATTTCTCATATCCTATACGCTGTATATGTGAATATAATCTCAGTCGAAGTCTCAACCGAAGCCATATAATTTCATTCGATGTCTCTTCGACTGATATTATATTCATATATATATCGCGTATAGGACAGAAGAAATACGAGTATACAAGTGAACGGACAATTTTACCCATTCATTTGACCTCAATTTAACCAAAATTTCACGAAAGGACCAACATTGGAAAGAATTTGAAAGTCAAGGGACCTAAATTGTCCAAATTAAAAGTCGGGGACTAATTTTGAAAAATCAACATAGTCGGAGGACCATTACTGGAAATAACTCATTTTAAATAAGTGGTCATAGGTATGAACTTCGATAGTGGAGGCTTAGATTCTTAATTTCTTTCATTAAGTATTTCTAAGCCCCCACTATCGAGGTTCGTACCTATATGACAATTAATTCGTTTCTAAACGATGATGAATCTCACTACTGTAGACCCAACCCAACCGTCGCCATATCCACCATCGCATATTTCACCCTCATTGTATTCTTTTTGTTTTTTTGTTTTGTTTTGTTTTTTTTTTTTTTAAATTTGATCAGAACAAAGGTCAAGCTTGAGATAATTTAGGGATTGTACCACTTCCGTGGGGAATTATCAACATCATCGCAGCTTTCGCCCTCATTATATTCTTTTTGTTTTTGTTTTTCTATTTGATCGAAACAAAGGTCAAGCTTAAGATTTGGGGATTGTACCACTTCATTGGGAAATTATAAAACATCATCACTTTTGAAGTTTGAAATAGGGTAGTTGAAGTTTAGATTAATATATTGATGTATATATGTAGATTATATGATAATCTAATTTAATGAAAAACTCAAGATCAATTAGGAATATACACAAAAATCAATCTTTATCACTAAAATCTGGGCGAACAGACTGCTCAAACTTGACATCCATTAACACACCGTCCATAACATGAACAATAGTCTTTCTTCTGTTTAAATCCACCATCTACAATCGAATTCCATTGATCTCCAACGAACCCTTCGAATCCTTCATACCAACAAAGTGAAACTAGGCAACGAACCATAATTAATCTCCTCCCCATAAACCACATTTTCCAAATAAATCATCATCGGCAGGGTTGAAAGCGACATCACGCGAGTAAGTACCGCATACGTATCATCCACCTTCGCTTCTGTCAAACTGTTGCGGCGTATGAACAAATGGATTAACCAACAACAAAGTTGATGATTGGGTCTTTATTTTCTTTGTGTTCTTGAGCAACTAATAACCTAGAAGATCTATGGTGTCGTACTGTCGTTTGTGGCCAAAAACAAAACAAAAAACAAAAAACAAAACAAAAAAAAAAACAAAACAAAACAAAATTTGTCAACAATGGATGATTGGCTTTGATCGGAGACAATTTGAGTTTGATTGGGTTTAAAAGTCAACAATGAAGGTGACAAATTACTAAATCAGCAAATTTATTTTGATTTAATTCCATGTCAGCATATATTGTAGTAGGTTGCCTAGGCAAAACTTGGAAAAATGCTAAGTGAAAGAAATTTTGGGAGTTAATGTGTCAAATTATATCTTATTTTAGTGCAAGGTAAGAATTGAACACTCGTGAGTAGTAAATGAGCCTATTTGACCATTCTACCTTTTTTATTATTATTATGTGGACTCGAGTTCACCTTGCAAGGTGGACCCGAATTTTGAATGTTCACAATTTACCTTTTAAAAATTCACAATTTGTATACTACAAACACAATGTGAATGTTCAAAATTACATACTAAATGTTCACAATTTACCTTTTAAAATTTCATAATTTGTAATATTACGAACACATAATGTTAACATTCACAACTTTTTACTTAGAAACACAATTTATATTCTAAAAATTCACAATTCCAACCAAGAGTGACAATGGATCACTGATATAAAGTTAATTTTTAGTATATTTATTGTTCATTTTTAAAAGTTCATTTATAGTATACTGAATGTTTATTATTTGGTAAACTATAAATCTATAAATAAACCTTTAGTACATTAATAATGAACTTTCAGTATATTAAAAATGAATATTTATTAATAGTTCACATTACACTATCGACAATGGTCCATAGTATAATCACGAATTATACTGTGGACCATGGTCCAAAACGGTGCCGTTTCTTTTCATGAAAAGAAACTGACATTCGTCCATGCCGTTAGGAGTTAAGTAGTTCTATATTAGTGTAACATATTCAGTTTCATTTTACATACACTGCAATTTTCTTTAAAAACAACTACAATTTCTTTTCGATATAACTACAGTTTCATTCGACATTATACACTCAAATATGTGAAATTATTATTCAGTTTCATTTTATATACACTGTGATTTTCTTTCAATACAATTACAATTTATTTTCGATATATCTACAGTTTCATTCGACATTATACACTCAAATATGTGAAACTGGTATTCAGTTTCATTTTATATACACGGTAGCTTCCTTTCAACACAACTAAAGTATCATTTCAATATAACTACAGTTTCATTGGACAATATACATTCAAATATGTGAAACTGTTATTCAATTTCATTTTATATACATTACAGTTTTCTTTCAACACAATTACAATTTCATTTTGATATAACTACAATTTCATTTGATAATATAAAAATAAATGTGAAGCAATATCTTTTGAGATAAACTGTAATTTCATTTACGGAACTCAATTAACATGTGACGACAACCGTTTATTTACTTAAAGAAACGGTGTTGTTTTTGGACCATGTTCCACGATATAACAATTGTAGTATAATTTGTTGAATTATGCTTCACTTAATCACTCATTCCGAGGCTTAATTAACTCAATAGTCAATAATTGTTTGGATAATTGATGGTCGGGCAATTTAAATTTGAACTTAATTAACTCAATAATTGTTTGGACCAGTTAATATAAAATAAATTACTTTAATTAAGAAATCAAACTAATCAAATATTATTTGATAATTTTAATTAGCCCAAGCAAATAAAATATTAGTCTAATTAAAATAAGTAAGTCAACATTTAATTTTAAAATGAGGTCCAATAATAATAATAATAAATTATCAACTCATTTATCATTTTTAAGTTTTCATCTTCTACAAACATTAAGGCAAAAGGCCAAAGCATAATAATGTAATATCAGCACAGAAGATAAATATTATATTTACAAAAATGGACAACAAAATAGCCAAAAATGCAATTCATAGATTTATCTATTTGTTTGTTTACATTTGAAAGAACAAGAATTGAATCTAAAGCTGAGGTCTTTGAGGGTGCAGGGGCAGAATAGTTTAAAGAGAAGAGAACAAAATTCAAAGCAGATCAACAGACTAACAGAAAGTAGAGAGTTAGTAGCAGCAGTACCAGGTTGTTATAAAGGACTGCAGAGAGGGTTACTCCTGAGGGAGAGGAAGGAGGAGAAGGTGAAACAATGGTGGAAGTACCGTTTTCCTTGGAGCAGATATACTTGCATCGACTAGGAGGAACGACTCTGTAAACGCCGCTACTTGCTAATATGTACATGTCCTTGTTGTTATCTTCTCCAAACGAGAAAATGTAGCCCAGAGCAGGAACTGAGCTTCCCGGAACTAAGGTACAGTTGATTGGAGAATCGCGAGAACAGGAAAAAGGGATCTCGCTGGTGTTGAAGACTCCACTGCCCCGGGGATTTTCAGTGCCTGCCCATATACCACCTGCGTAAAGATCTGCATACAGATACCTGCCAAATTTATTCACATGATTATGCTTTCACAGAATATGTTCTATTGGTAATCTGTAACGGATTGATTTTGATATACTTACCTTCCATACATGCAAGGATCGGTTGTGGAACGATAGAAGTATCCACCAGTGATTGATGCAGAACCTTCATTGTTATGTACTTCAGAGTGATTGTATCCCATTACTGGAAACAGTGGATTTATAGAGTTGGCAGATGTATTTCCTCCAGGTGACTTTGGAGGAGTGTATGGATACTGGCCCTCGTAAACACGCCACCCATAATTCCCACCCTTCGTGATGATATTTACCTCTTCATATCGATCCTACAGGATGACCATAAGGGTAAGAGTTCAAATTAATCAAATGATACCGGGCCAGGGAGAAAAAGCTATGCTTCAGTAAAAACTTGAAAGAACTTAAGTAATGCAACAATACGATATTTTTTTTGGAGTTCAAGATTATGTGTCTGAAAGTTTGGTAAAATACCTGCCCAACATCTGCACACATGAAGTAGGATGGCCTTGATGAATCAAAACTACACCGCCAAGGATTTCGTAGTCCTAGGGCCCATATTTCTGGCTGCAGTTCTTTGTCTTCAGCATAAGGATTATCCTTGGGGATAGAATAATTTCCCCATAGACCAAGTTTCATGACTTCTGTTGCACCTGGAAAAAGGACAGATTTGAATTTATGTTTAAACCTATCAGTAGTTTAATTTACAGTAAATTGGAACAGAAGTAAAAAAATTTGCCCTCATTTTCTTTTTGTTTGATTGTTCAAGCGAAGAAATTATGAAAAGGTTAGGAGGCTGCAAGTCAATCCAGAAACCCCTGATATTTTGGCAGTACGTACACTTGTTCATTGTACAAAGTTCAGCCTGGCGGGCTAGTATATCATTAAACAAACATCCACATCATCTTGATACCTATATAAATGTAAAAAATAACAAAGCACTTTGGAGCAATCCATGCTTTTTTTTTTCTTTTTTTTTTTTTTTTTTTGGTTTTCAGGTAAAGATCAAGTGCCCGGTAGTTATTTATCTGGATAATCAACTAGAGAGCAGAACTCTGTATTCTTATATTTAATGTGTATAATGTTTGAGATGATGGTGTCCTGGTGAGTAGAGAGATCATGAAGATAATAATAAATTTGGATTAGATCATCATGGATGGACCGATGGAGTAATGAATTTGGAAAAGATAAATTGAATGACAACTTACTTGGTATAGTATCAATATCAAGCCTGATAATCTTTCCCAGCAGTGTATTTTTGTTTTGGGCAAAGTTGTATGGATCCCCCAAACCTCCACCATCCCCCATACTGAAGTACAAATATCCATCTGTAGGTCCAAAAAGAATCTGGCCTCCATGATGAGACAAAAATGGAAGGCCCATTGTAAATATCCTTCTCACTTCTTTGGCATTAGCAATTTTTGCCTGAAAGAAAATGAAAAGGCATTTAAGATCACACACAGAAATTGGGAGGGAGCAAAAACTACTATCTAAAGTGACGATGAACACCTGTGAAGGTTGCGATGATGTCCCATTAACTGTAAATTCAGCTATTACAGCTTGGTACTGGCATGGTTGGGCACCGCTATCTGGAGGAAGTTTTGAAGGGTCACAGTTTACGTCTGAGTTACAAGCGCATCTTCCTCCACATCCAGGCGACTGTTGCTTATCACAGTTGAATGAAACAAAGAGCCGTCCATTTTGGGAGAATTTGGGATGAAACGCAATGCCCATCATTCCTAATTCAGAATTGAAGTAAACTTGGTCACTTATATCCAGAAAAGGACTCGCTTCATCAAGCTCTAATAAGCCTCCTGAATCAACTTTGGGAATGGTAGCTAACCAAATTTTTCCTTGCTGGCTAGCAAAAAAGGCACGATTCGAGCCATCGGGGTGAGCAGCCATATCAAGGTAAGACCCATTTGCTATTCTCTCAAGGCACAGCCCACTTGGAGGACTTGGAGGCTCAGTGCTATTTAGAATGATTGATCCACCGTCAAAGCATAGTGATTCATCAACAGAGGCTCCTCCAAACGCATGGCAGAAATCGGTTTCTGACTTCCAGAAATCTCTTAGTTTTGTAAAATTAGATACTAGAGGTGATGGATTTCGACCCTTTAAGGAAGCAGCAAATGGTGAGTTCATTACAGAAACATTTTGGCATGAATTCCATACTTCTGAACAAAAGTTGCTTGCATCTTGGCTAGTTTTATTTGAGGTTCCTGAAGATGAGGAATTGCAGAGAATAGGAACTTGTCGAGGAAAAGAACTAATTTTGTAAAGCTCTGCCGAAAATTTGTTGCATTCCTAAAAAAGGTAGAAGATAGATCAGTACACGCAGAACCAATTTCCATATAAACTGCATATATTCATTCAATACAACTAAGCTGTGTTAAATCAAGTTTGATATTAATGAATTGTTCATTCAATATTAACAAGCAGACTGCAAAAAAGAATAACTAAAGTATATTTTTCTTCACTTTGACGAGTTATATGTTCTATTTTCAAGTTTCTTGCTTTGTTCGTATATGCTAATGATGCGTTCGCAATATGTGACAGTGAGAATAGAAACCACAAAACAAAAACAAAGAAAGGAGACATGGACGAGCAGGAGCGCCAGTAAAACAAATGCCAAAACCCAATCCATTTGCATTAATAACAAGATTTCGTTGCCAGAAGAGAACATGTGAATTGATTTTTCCTACTTTCCGAATTCTTCTATAGTTAACTAAGAAGAATTGACTAAGCTAAGTGTTGGTTAACTCTACATTTCTCATTGGTAGAGTTGACTAAGCTAAGAAAAGTTCTGCTCTAAATAATTGGACACAATTAATCAGTGTGTTTTGGGCAATGACTAAAATTCAGGCCATGATACCAGACTTTCAACAGGCATCAACAAATGCATATAGTTTAGAAACTCGATTCATACCGCGCATAGAATAGATTTAAAAATAGCAGCACAGACAGAATCTGAGATGTTCATTGCCTGAAACTGCTTGTGGAGGCGCGAGTCATCAGCAGAGGTGCAGCATGAAGGTCCACTATAAGTGCAGAACTCCAGAGGGGAGTTTTGGGCAAATGGAGGCCCTACAACACATCAAACATTGAGATTATAATGCAGGGAGATGAAAGATGCAAACACAACATCTATCATTCCTCAGTGTGAAGTTCACAAAATTTTAATAAAACAGTGGAACACTCACTTGAATTTGTGCATAAAGGAAATGGAGCAGCAGGGCGAAGAAGCTGCAGTGAGTTCAGAAGAAGTATGAAGAGAATACCTCTCATAACTGCTCAACTATGAAAGAAAAGATTATATGCAGATCATATTCTTCCTTCTGTTTCGCATATTGTCAAACACCTTGCAAACAACTTTCTTCTTGGTCCTACCATCTCCCCAATCTCTACGTGAACTCAAACACTTCCCAATAAGGACTTTTTTCTTTCTTCTTCTTCTTCTTTGTTTTTTCCCCTTTATTTTTTTCTGTCATTATCAGCCTATCAGAGTATCAGTTGTATCATGTATGATATACTCCGTAATAAGTTCTTTCAATACAGATTTAACTCACTGATTCAATAGGCAGTATTTGAAAAAGAGACTAAGGTTTAAAACTCAGCTACATCAGTGTAGAGATTATGTTCAAAGTGAACAGATCCCTTACACATTGACATTTGGTATGTCTTTACATTGTCCCCTTAGAGTTGAGATTCAATCTTTTAGAAAAAAGTAACACTTGTATAAGGTTTCACGAGTCTTAATTCTTGAGACGGGTTTGATCTTTAATTAATGAATCAAATTTTTATTAATAAATTAAGTATATATTATAGATTTACAGGTGACATTTGAAATTTTATTCTGTCAAATTGGGGTCGGGAGTTGGGACATCAAGTGGGCAGTGTACATAAATAGTTGACTATAGAATTCACATATTTAAATTTGGAATAAAAAAATATACTTTTGGTTGTTGGGAAGAAGAATAAAAGCGTAGAAATTCTAAATCAAAATCCTAGTAAAGCATGACATGTGAATGGAACCCACTAGAAACTGACAAACCATTACTCTAATCAGGCTTCAAAGTAAATCATTCATTTAATTTTAGAATTTATTAGGAAACCAAGAAAATAACTTAACAAAATATTTTTATTTCTTGTTTTCATTTATCGAACGCATTCTAAAAAACTATATTTGTATATTTAGTTCATTTTATGACAAATAAAATGAATTGTATAATTAAAATTTTAATTGTTAACTAAAAAGATTTAACAATAACTATGTTTTACCCAATTGTTTTTCTTCCAAATAACAAACAAAATATTAGAAAAACGGATTGAAAAAAAAAAAAGAAGAAAAAGATTACTGGTTTCCGATCAAAAAACCAATACAACGGAAACTGGCGCATTGGCACATTGGCATAATGAACAGTGACCTTAATACTTTTATTTAATAATACATGGACTAAATTGACCAATTTAATAGTACAAGACTAAATTGAACATCTCACAATAATACAGGAACTAACTGAGTGCTTAAACCGCTAAGTAAATATAGAGGAAAAGAAAAAACTTCTAACCCCATCCAGTCTAGAGAAACTGGCAACCTGATACATAATAATCACCTATATAATACACAATAATCCTTTACAAGAGTAAAAGCCTTGCACAATGAAGAAATGTCACCTCATCACTGTGATAAAGGCCAAGCTGAAGCAGCTAAATGTGCTTCAGACACAGAGGGCAAAGTTGCATTTCTCGGTCCCAAAAACCCGAATTTGCTCAAGAATGAACGTACGGTCAGCCCCAAAATGTTTTCTCTCCAATCCGATGATCTACAAAGTGAGTTAAAGCAGTACGTCGCCATTAGGTAAGCGGAATAACAATAACAAGATACAGATGACATAATCATCAAATTTCTCAATATAGGTAAGCGGAATCACAAGCTACACAGGCGTTTATAATCAACAAGTTACTCACGATATGTAAAGCAAGTGAGAAATATGGGACTAACCGAACCAAATATGAGTCTTTTGTCAGTTGGGATGTGCCAGTCTTGTAACATTTCTATAGAAGTTCCTAGTCCGGAAGAACAAGGCCAAGGCAACAAGAGCGCCCGAGAAAGTGGTGGCTGCCATAATGAAAGAGGACAACATGAAGCAATGTGTCCCAGTGCAGATGTTCAGTTCACCCGATGCTGCTTCTTTGTCATAGAAATATCCAACCACTCTCACGGAAAGAATATAAGTTGCAATAGGGCCTGCTATTGTTATCGTATTGAATATTGTTCCCATATGTACTACACCAAATATTTCAGAAACGATTGTTGGCATTAGTGACCATTGTGATCCATAACATATACCCACCAAAATGGAGCCAGCGTATAGACCACCAGGCAGACCTAAAGCAATCACAATATAGCCAATGCTCATAAGAGCAAGAGTAATGACGATAAATAATGGTCTTGACCATCCAAGTACATAGAGGAAATAATCTGAAACATAACCAGCTCCGAAACGGCCTAGAAAATTCCAGATACTCCATAAAGATACCAAAGTATCTATCTCTAAGCTTCCATAACCAAGAGACTCTCCAATTTGGCTCATGTTATTCACTGTCGTCAATCCTGAGCCCATACCACAGGCAGTGGTGAAAAACAAAAACCAGAAACTACTTGTGCACATTGCCTGAAAAGGATTCAGGTTCTCTCCAGATTCTGGGGTCTTCCTCTCATCTGTATCTCCCGCTTGATCAGAACTCTCAGGCAACTGATGGTACTCAGTAGGATCTTGTCCAATGTTGACAGTGTGAACATGGGATCTGTTTTGCTCATCCATAACTGGGTTTTGTTCGAGTAGGAATTTTATAATTCTATAAGATTTCTCCTTGTAGGCTCCAATTGCAACAAAAATAGGAGAAAGTAGCAACAAAATGAGCACCAAAAATGTAGCGATTCGTGCTGATAGATCAAAAGAGAATATGCTTTCAACAATTATAACAGTTGCGAGATAAGCAGCTAGGATCAGAGCAACAAAAGAGAAACCATTCAGATGCTTCTTCTCATCCTCTTCAGTTGTTTCACAAATCCTAACGAGCCACATGAATAGCAAAGAACTGCTGGATGGCAAAATCGCCAACAACAGAAGATATGAAGTAGGCTTGTTCTTAAGCATTGTCCGATATACTTGGATTAATATTGCTCCACTCAACCCAAGGAAACCCTAAAGTAGCAGAGAGTAAAAAAAGGAAGAGAAAAAAATAGGATATTGAATTTCAAGGCTCAAGCTAAAATATGTCACAAAAAGAATTGTATTCATTTTATGCACTAAAATTTAGGATTCAAATTGTTAAACAATGAAATACCTAGCAAACTAAGTAGTATTCGTATATATTGTGTGTTTATATGTACAAGAGAGTAGAGCTATTTATACAAGTGCAGAACTAACCCTAGCCACATATTCCTAACACTAAAACCTAGGACTAAGAATAGATTTCTCATCTAACACCCTATATCTCTAATGTTAATAACTAAAATGGGGAGAAAAGCTTAAGTGTGGGCAGTAGCTAAAAGACTTATATTTCTGTGTTCTCTGATTTCTGTCTCTACATTAGCTAGCTGATACATCTTTATATATACATGAGAGAAGACAAGCTTCCTCAAATTCTGCACTATTTTTATGCTGCCTAACTACACTTTTCTGCTGCCTAACTTTGCTGCTGCCAAAGTCTAACTTTGCTGCTGCACTTTTCTGCTAACATTGCTGCTGGCCTGCTGCCCAAGTCTAATTTTGCTGCTGCACTTTTCTGCTAACTTTACTGCTGCCTATAACACTAATATACTACACAACACTACTGCACACTACTACTTTACTGACATCCCCCCTCAAATTGATGCGGGTAAGTCTATCAGCATCAATTTGCTATTGAGAAACTTGTGTCTTTGGCGTATTAAATCTTTTGTAAAGACATCAGCTACTTGTAGATCAGTAGTAAGATGAGGTAGAGTGATAACACCTCGAATAAACGCCTCCTCGTCACCAAACATGTCAATGTCTTTCTAGTTTACCACGAAGCCTACTATCATTCGGTCACCAAGATTGTCAACACGACCACGAAGTCTACTATCATTCGGCCACCAAGATTGTTAACACGACCACGAAGCCTACTATCATTCGGCCACCAAGATTGTCCACGAAGCCTACTATCATTCGGCTACCAAGATTGTCAACTCGACCACGAAGCCTACTATCATTCGGCCAAAACTTTATGCTATTTTTCTTCTCCGATGACGGATTGCCATTTTCGCCATCCCAATTAAACACCACAACGCACCTCTCACTTACTCCATAGCATGACTCTAAATATGAGACGGATCCCATGACTCAAACAACACAAACTAAACTTAAGACCAAATTAAAACAATCCCACAAATTAAACCAAACAAAACAATCTACTGCCCCTCCCTTTTTTTTTTTTTTTTTTACATTAACTAAAAACAACACAAAACCCAAAACATGCTGCCCAACAAACCTACTGCAAATAGTTCCTCCCTCCTTATAACACTTCCCACATCAAAAACACCTATTACTTCCTCATCTACAACCATAGCAGCCGGAAAGCCACTACTGCATCGGCTGCCGGGAGCTCTGCTGCCAGGAGCGTTCTGCTGCGCAGGAAATGAAAAAGAGAGATGAAGCATCGGAGAGGAGGTCGCCGGAGAAGAGGATTCCAAGGTCACTGGAAATGACCCAGCTGCGCCACTGCTCGACAAGCTGGTTCGTCACTGCTGATCCAGGTTTGCTGGTTCGCCGTAGAAGAACAGGGAGAGAAAGAGAGACGAAGCTTCTAAAGCTGATGAAGACTCGCCCAAGTGACACCATCAGGAAATGGGCTCATCAAAACGAGACGAACGAGACAAATTTCTGCCAGAAATGGCCTCACGCGCCGTCACGCACCGGCGAGCGGTTGCCGGAGCTCCGGCCGACGGTGGCGCGTGGCGGCGCGTGGAGGCTCCGTTCGCCGCGAAACTTCTGCCGGTTGCTCGCCTCTTTGTGCCGATCAATGCCCAGTAGGCTCTGATACCATGTTAATAACTAAAATGGGGAGAAAAGCTTAAGTGTGGGCAGTAGCTAAAAGACTTATATTTCTGTGTTCTCTGATTTCTGTCCCTACATTAGCTAGCTGATACATCTTTATATATACATGAGAGAAGACAAGCTTCCTCAAATTCTGCACTATTTTTATGCTGCCTAACTACACTTTTCTGCTGCCTAACTTTGCTGCTGCACTTTTCTGCTAACATTGCTGCTGGCCTGCTGCCCAAGTCTAATTTTGCTGCTGCACTTTTCTGCTAACTTTACTGCTGCCTATAACACTAATATACTACACAACACTACTGCACACTACTACTTTACTGACATCCCCCCTCAAATTGATGCGGGTAAGTCTATCAGCATCAATTTGCTATTGAGAAACTTGTGTCTTTGGCGTATTAAATCTTTTGTAAAGACATCAGCTACTTGTAGATCAGTAGTAAGATGAGGTAGAGTGATAACACCTCGAATAAACGCCTCCTCGTCACCAAACATGTCAATGTCTTTCTAGTTTACCACGAAGCCTACTATCATTCGGTCACCAAGATTGTCAACACGACCACGAAGTCTACTATCATTCGGCCACCAAGATTGTTAACACGACCACGAAGCCTACTATCATTCGGCCACCAAGATTGTCCACGAAGCCTACTATCATTCGGCTACCAAGATTGTCAACACGACCTCGAAGCCTACTATCATTCGGCCACCAAGGTTGTCAACTCGACTACGAAGCCTACTATCATTCGGCTACCAAGATTGTCAACACGACCTCGAAGCCTACTATCATTCGGCTACCAAGATTGTCAACTCGACCACGAAGCCTACTATCATTCGGCCAAAACTTTATGCTATTTTTCTTCTCCGATGACGGATTGCCATTTTCGCCATCCCAATTAAACACCACAACGCACCTCTCACTTACTCCATAGCATGACTCTAAATATGAGACGGATCCCATGACTCAAACAACACAAACTAAACTTAAGACCAAATTAAAACAATCCCATAAATTAAACCAAACAAAACAATCTACTGCCCCTCCTTTTTTTTTTTTTTTACATTAACTAAAAACAACACAAAACCCAAAACATGCTGCCCAACAAACCTACTGCAAATAGTTCCTCCCTCCTTATAACACTTCCAACATCAAAAACACCTATTACTTCCTCATCTACAACCATAGCAGCCGGAAAGCCACTACTGCATCTGCTGCCGGGAGCTCTGCTGCCAGGAGCGTTCTGCTGCGCAGGAAATGAAAAAGAGAGATGAAGCATCGGAGAGGAGGTCGCCGGAGAAGAGGATTCCAAGGTCACTGGAAATGACCCAGCTGCGCCACTGCTCGACAAGCTGGTTCGTCACTGCTGATCCAGGTTTGCTGGTTCGCCGTAGAAGAACAGGGAGAGAAAGAGAGACGAAGCTTCTAAAGCTGATGAAGACTCGCCCAAGTGACACCATCAGGAAATGGGCTCATCAAAACGAGACGAACGAGACAAATTTCTGCCAGAAATGGCCTCACGCGCCGTCACGCACCGGCGAGCGGTTGCCGGAGCTCCGGCCGACGGTGGCGCGTGGCGGCGCGTGGAGGCTCCGTTCGCCGCGAAACTTCTGCCGGTTGCTCGCCTCTTTGTGCCGATCAATGCCCAGTAGGCTCTGATACCATGTTAATAACTAAAATGGGGAGAAAAGCTTAAGTGTGGGCAGTAGCTAAAAGACTTATATTTCTGTGTTCTCTGATTTCTGTCTCTACATTAGCTAGCTGATACATCTTTATATATACATGAGAGAAGACAAGCTTCCTCAAATTCTGCACTATTTTTATGCTGCCTAACTACACTTTTCTGCTGCCTAACTTTGCTGCTGCCAAAGTCTAACTTTGCTGCTGCACTTTTCTGCTAACATTGCTGCTGCACTTTTCTGCTAACTTTACTGCTGCCTATAACACTAATATACTACACAACACTACTGCACACTACTACTTTACTGACATCTAACACCCCCCCCCCCCTCAAGTTGGAGCATAGATTTCAATCATGCCCAATTTGTTACATATGTATCACATGAACCATAAGACTCCACATCTAGAACCATAAGTCTTGAACCACTTGAACCTTCGAACCATGTTGTGCCACGTCAGTCCACAATGCACCTTATCGCACCAACAAAGCTACAAACCAGACCAAACACCACAACCACAGCGCACCTGCCTCACACCCCGCACCCTTATCACCGCTGCCTAACACCACAGCACACCTGCCTCTCACTCCACAAACCCTTATCACCGCTGCCTAACACCAGTGTTTTCCCATTTTCTTGTTGCGTGCACACAAACTGGTTCCTCCTGAACCATACTTCTTCAGCCGTTGGCCTTCCACAATAGCCACGACATATGCCAAGTCCACACCACCCCTGGCACCTATGTTGCCCATCACCGCAACACCCCTGTACAAGAACTGCCTCCAACTCTCACACCTTGGCACTGCTCCAAATATGATACTAACATCATATTAAATTAACTTAAACAAGCGACAAAAAACACGATAAACCAAACACAAATCCGCAAGACATATTAATATGATAAACCAAACAACTCAAAACAAAAACCTACTGCCTAATTATTCCCCTTATCAACTTTATCAGCTTCATAATCCAACACAAACCGATTCACCCTCGCTGCCTGGAGTGCCTGCAACTCCGTCTCCAGAACAACGCTGCCGAAGTTTGATCCAACCTAGGCCATCGCACACTGTCCATCATCAACTGTCAGCCACCACCAATTCCACACCGCCGGCCATAACTCAGCTCGTCGAAGGTGAAAGAGAGACGAAGCTGATGACAACGCGCACCAATGACACCACGAGGTAATGGGCTCATCAGGACGAGCCGGGGAAGACAATTTTATGCCGGAAAGGTCACTGAAAAAGCCTCACGCGCCTCCACACGCCCGTGGTCACCGGAGCTCCAGTCAGCGGCGTCGCCTCCTTGCGCAGATCAATGCCCACTGGGCTCTGATACCATATTAAACAATGAAATACCTAGCAAACTAAGTAGTATTCGTATATATTCTGTGTTTATATGTACAGGAGAGTAGAGTTATTTATACAAGTGTGGAACTAACCCTAGCCACAGATTCCTAACACTAAAACCTAGGGCTAAGAGTAGATTTCTCAACTAACACCCTATATCTCTAACATAAATGTTCTGTATTTTCTCTTTCCAACTATGATTCTTGTTTGATCTATTTAATTCTATTCAAAACAAAGCAGTAACCAGACAGAAGACAACTTGAGGTTTAACACTTGTGTCAAGTTGTCAGCAATATGTTTTCCTTTGGGATCTTTTAACCATCATGTTAGAGACATAGGGTGTAAGTTGAGAAATCTACTCTTAGCCCTAGGTTTTAGTGTTAGGAATCTGTGGCTAGGGTTAGTTCTACACTTGTATAAATAGCTCTACTCTTCCTATACATAGGAAAAGAACATATATACGAATACTAGTTGTTTTCTAGGTATTCTATTGTTTAACATGGTATCAGAGCCTACTGGGCATTGATCGGCGTAAGGAGGCGAGCAACTGGTAGAAGTTTCGCGGCGAATGGAGCCTCCACGCGCCTCCGTCGACCACGCCCCGGCGCGTGGGGCCATTTCCGGCGAGGTTTTCGGCAGAAATTTGTCTCGTTCATCTCGTTTTGATGAGCGCATTTCCTAGTAGTGTCACTTGTGCGAGTCTTGATCAGCTTTCGAAGCTTCGTCTCTCTTTCTCTCCATCTGTTCTTCTCGGGCGAACCAACAAACCTGGATCAGCAACGACAAACCAGCTTGTCGAGCAGTGGCGCAGCTGGGTCATTTCCAGTGACCTTGGACTCCTATTCTCCGGCGACCTCCTCTCCGATGCTTCACCTCTCTCTCTTTCATTTTCGGCGCAACAGAATGCTCCTGGCAGCCTGCGGTAGTGGTAGCTGGCGAGGATTTCCAGCAGTGGACAGTGGTTGGTGATGACCGCCAGATGCTATGGTTGTAGATGATGAAGTAATGGTGTCGTCGATGTTGGAGTGTTGAAAATGAGAGTGATTGGGCAGTAGGTTTATGGTGTGGCTGCTGGGATGAGAGTTGATAAATAATTAGGCAGTAGGTGTTTTGAGTTGTTTAGTTTATCGTGTCAATAAGTCTTGAGGGCTTGTGTTTGGTTTATCATTTTGTTGCCGCTTGTTTAAGTTAATTTAATATGAGCCTATGAGGTTAGTATCATATTTGGAGCAGTGCTAAGGTGTGAGAGTTGGAGGCCGTCCGTGTACAGGGGTGTTGCAGTGATGGGCAGCACAGGTGCCAGGGGTGGTGTGGACCTGGCATATGTCGCGGCTATTGTGAAAGGCTGACGGCTGAAGAAGAATGGTTCAGGAGAAACCAGTTTGTGTGCACGCAACAATAAAACGGGAAAACACTGGTGTTAGGCAGTGGTGATAAGGGTCTGTGGAGTGAGAGGCCGGTGGGATGCGGTGTTAAGCAGCGGTGATAAGGGTGTGGGGTGTGAGAGGCAGGTGCGCTGTGGTTGTGGTGTTTGGCCTGGTTTGTAGCTTTTTAGAATCTTTGTTGGTGCGTGCATTGTGGACTGACTTGGCACAGCATGTTTCGAAGGTTTAAGTGGTTCAAGACTTATGGTTCTAGACATGAAGTCTTATGGTTCATGTGATACATCTGTAACAAGTTGGGTATGATTGAAATCTATGCTCCAACTTGAGGGAGGTGTTAGAGATATAGGGTGTTAGTTGAGAGATCTACTCTTAGCCCTAGGTTTTAGTGTTAGGAATCTGTGGCTAGGGTTAGTTCTACACTTATAAATAGCTCTACTCTTCCTGTACATCGGAAGAGAACATATATACGAATACTAGTTGAGTTTTCTAGGTATTCTATTGTTTAACACATAAGATGTACACTTAAAATGATAATTCAAAAAATGCATTTCAACTCTTGAAACTTATTGAAATCCTACTGAAATCTGAATCCACACATCAAATATACCATAAACTGCCAAAGTTTAAACCTTAGAGAGAGAGAGAGAGAGAGAGAGAGAGAGAGAGAGAGATTCAGGCACAATAGGCCATCAGAAACTGCTCTTTGAACTAAAATGAAATCTTGACTATTATTGAACCTATGCGCTATGCCCTAGGGCTAATAAATAGAGTATGCCTCTTCTAGCAATGCAATGGCTGGTTATAATCAGTCATAAACGGTCTTACTAAAGTCTGCAATGTGCAAATCAATTCACAACATTTACTTTCCCAGTCAACTAATGGTGTGTTAGAAGTTCATCTCTCATCACAATCGTGAACTCACTGGGATTTCAGTGCTAATTAGTAATTCTGAAATGCTCTCTAGAATATAAAGAATGCATTTACACTGGCAGGTGTAACCTTGGGGCATGGAGGTGCTAGATTCAAGCCTCTTAACCAAGTTTTCATGATCTAATCTTTACAGGCTAGGAATAAGTTTAAAAATAAATATTTTTTGACAATGTAGTAACAGGAAAAATAAATAAATTTTAAGCTCCAGAACCAATCAACACAGGAGCTATTGTACATCTGAACAGAAGTAGCTTCCTATGCTTTAACTATTGCCAATAGCCAAATAGCTTCTCCCTCTATTCGAATCTAGTCTTCAGCTTCTAGTTACACTCCAAACCTACAAAGCTACAAATCTGCTCTCGGCCTCTCTCCAGTTCGTGCATCCTATGTTTCTGAAAGTAAAAAATCCTTAGCACTGTCTGTTCACATAAATCAGGTCTAACTGCCCAAGAATTAAACCAGTATTCCACTAGAAAGCTCTTTAAAAGGCCACTGGTTTTCACAATTAAAGGCTACACCAGTCACTGGGTTCACCAAGAACGCGGGATTGACTTGTCTCAAGGGTACCACAAAAAGCACTACTACCAAGAATTTAGTTTACTTAAGAAAAAGTGCCTTGAAATCTTGTATTGGGTTTATTGCAAAATATTTTTGTTGTACAGAGACAGCTGAGGCAGCAACTTATGGGATACCTAATATAAGATTGCATATTCTCAACACAAGACATAATTCACTGGCTGGTCAAGAAACAGGATTCCAAGCAATTTCTATAATCTCGGTGCCTTCTCTAAGTTTGTCTATCATATTGGACAGTAACACATCATCCTCACTGAGTACTGGCATCTTAAGGCTTTTGTATCGATTGGAGTTAGTAACCAAAATTGTCCCTCAGCTATGTCATAATTCACAAAGTAGTCCAAAAGTATCAATTTTACCAAATTAAGTCCTCAACTATTCAATTCCTAATCAATAAGGTCCAACTATTCAATTCTTACTCAATAAGGTACTCAACGGAGGACCTTATTGAGTAAGAATTGAATAGTTTGAGTTAATTGGTAAAATTGATAATCGATGACTATTTGTGAATTATCACATAGTTGAGAGATGTTTTTGGTTATTAACTCTATCTATTGTCATTAGTGCCCAGAGCCACCTCAAAATAAAAGAGTATCCTTTCTAGCCATCAACTCATCAAATTGAAATAGGGAAATGCCCAAACACCATCAGTAAGCATTTGCTAATATACTAATGCATAATTTCAGAAAAATCATATCATCAGTACAGAACACTAAGGGCCTGTTTACTAACAGAAACTGTTTTCTCTTTTTTAATTTTTCAGTATTATTGTTAAGTAATATACCAGAGCAAAATCCCACTAGAAGCACAAACCAGCAAGCCTTTCATATAAAGATAAACTACCAGTGCAAATACTAGTTACATCATTTATACGTCCCAAAGCTATGATGACATCAACAAACATTTTCGCTACGTCAAATTTGTTAAACAATAATGCTAAGAATGTGATGTCTCAGAATTCAGATATCATCAGTCTAAACTAACACAGCACTTAAAGAATAAAGAATTGATTTTAACAATAACTAAACTTATAATAAGACTTCCAATTGGAAGTATGAATCTTTGTTTTTAAGTTGTAGGTAGGTGATTGGGTGAGAATCAAACCTTCATAATACCGACCACAGTCCCTCTATGTGTGGGGAAATTATGAACCGCAGTAACAACATTAGCGGTGTTGAAGAAGGTGGTGGCCTGAGCGGCAAGGAGCATGTAGAGGCACATGAGAAGCACGTGGGGTCTGGGAAGCAAACCCACAACGGTCAACCACATGAGGAAGTAGCCGGCGAAGCATAGAAGCGCGCCGACCAAGAGCACCACCCAGGGGCCTCCACCGCAGGCGGCGGAGTAGAGGATGCCGGAGAGTACGCCGACGTTGGCGCCGAAGTCTTTGAAAACGGAAACGGTGTCGAGGGTTGACTGATCATAGGCTTGGGATGATTTCAAGACGGAGGAGTAGATGGCGAAGGTGTAGAGAGAGCCGCTGGTGGATTGAATCCATATGCTGGCCACTGTAGCGACAAACTTGGTGCTGATTTTGGTTTTGAATCTCGGGTTGTAATCCGGGTCGAAATCCATTTCCTTCTTTTTCGTGATCAAATAATACTTTTGATTAGATTTTGGGTTTTATGGGAATGGGAATTGCAAGAGAAGAAGCATGGTGCCAGGTGCCTTTTCTATGCGAGCTGCGAGCTATGAGCCTGTGACCTCTGTCAACTTATTTCACTATGTAGCTCCACATTCATAAATGATTCACCATCTTTCTATAATGTTTTTAATGCTGTGAAGTGAGATGTTTGTTATATTGTTATTATTTCATCAATCATTTTGACAAAAAATTGTGTAAGATTGTCTCAAAAATTCTTATTTATAAGACGAATCTAATTAAGATGAAATGTAAAGTGGTTATCAGTTAACGACCACCCTAATGGGCCTAATTAGCATGTGAGAAACACATGCCCGTTGGGCAAACAAGTAAACTCCACAAAGTTGCTATCGAGGCTTTAGTTTGTCGCTTGACTTCAAAGTCATGATTGGAGACTACAATGTGGGTTCGAACTCCACTAAAAACACGTATGAGAAAAATGATCTAAAGATACTATAAGGTATGAATTGAATCCTTTAAAGCTCTACAAAGTTTATATATATATATATATATATATATATATATATATATATGCGAAGGAGCTCTAGGTAAAAAATAAGGTTAAATCTGAGACATTAGATAGCAATGACATTATGATAATTTTGTATAAGTTTTTTTTTTGGGTGCATTATTTCTCATTTTCAAGTGCATATTTTTACTTCTTCGAGTGCATATTTACTTTATTAGTTTTTCAAAAGATGAGTACATTATTTTCCTTCTTCAAGTGCATTTTTTTTTATTCAAGTATATATCAATAAATGTTAACCTCTTTGAGTGTATAGTTTCTTTTCAAGTGCATATTTACTTTATTAGCTTCTCAAAAGAATGTTTATGATGCATATCTGTGAATTTTGATGTGCATATCTTTGAACCTACGTGTGCATAACTTTGAATATACGAGTGCATAACATTTTGTCAATTCAATGTCAATTATTTCATTAAGTATTAGTAACAGTTGAATTTGACTTTTACACTATTATTAGTAATATAATTTAACCTTCAAGCTTGCGATTTGAACAATTCAACTTACATGAAGCAATTTTTTATTTTTTTTTATAAATTTTTCTTATTTTGGACAATTGATATAGATTTTATACACGCACTATAAGTACATAATTTAAAGAGCAAATTGTCATTTTGGACCACTGACTATAGGGGTCTTATTAATTACAGTCCACGACTTTCAAAACTGTTAATTGCATACCATGACTATTCAATTTTTATCAATTTTGGTCACTCCGGCTAAATTGCCGGCCAAATGTCGCCAGAAAATTCTAAACCCTAAATAATGAGGGCATTTTATTCATTTCACACCTCTTTCTTCTTCTCCGGCGAGCTACCCTATTTTCTTGCACTTTTCCGGCGGCAGGGAAGGACTTGGAAAGCTCGGCAAACGGCGAAGGACTAGGAAAGCTCGACGAAAATACAGGGGTTGACAAAACTGATGATGCTCCAAAAGCAGGAGCTGTTGTCCCAAACAGTATGCACTGTACCTGAATTAGATGAAGATCCAGAGGCTACACCTGTACCAAACAAATTTGATGAGCCTGAGGAAGACCCAAAAGGTGTAGAAGCTCCAAAAGAAGTTGTTGCTCCAAACATTGGGGAACTAACGGAGGTTGTAGTCTGGAGGGAAGAAGTAGATCCAAATAAATTTGTTGAATACCCAGAACCCAAAGAAGCTCCAAATGCATTTGAAGTGGTAAACGCGCCTGATCCAAATGGTAAAGTAGAACCTGTAGTAGTAGATGAAGCTGTGGTTGCAGAAGAACCAAAAGAACCGAGCTTCCAAGTCCTTCGCGCGCCGTTGCCGGAATTAATAAGACCCCTATAGTCAGTGGACCAAAATGGCAATTTGCTCTAATTTAAATGAAGATCCACAATACATATGATAGACCCTAGTCACGATATACCAATTGCCAGTTCGGCAATTCTCCTTTCATATGTTGTTCTAATTGGAAAGAAAGATTGACATATTTTTACGCCAAAATGCACCCAAACAAAATACTTCAATTGCACGTATTTTTCTTGTTTAATAATTCAATAGGTCAAAAAAAAAAAAAATCGAATTGTCGTATTTTGCTTATTTAATAGTTCAACTGCACATATTTCAAGTCTAGTGACCCAATTATACAAGAACGATATTTTAGTGACCTCTTACTCTTTGTTTTTTGTTTTGTTTTGTTTTGTTTTTTTTTTTTAAACTTACAAATTTTGATAGCTTAGGCCAAGATTTGAAGATTGCAAATGCATCCTCTGAAAAAATAAAAAATAAAAATAAAATAAAAATAGGTTTAACAAACAAATCCAAGCAAAGCTAAAAGTTGTTGTTTGTTAAGACTGTTAGAGGAGATGTGGCCAAAAGATTTAGAACTCTTTTTTCTAGAATTTGTTAGCCAAAAGGAAGAGGCAGTTGAATATGAGTAAATTAAGTGAATAAGTTTAAGCAAAAAACATAAAGAGGAGAAGAGATTAACATAACATATATTAGTTTCTTGCAGTTCAAACTCACAAAACCATTCCCACTAATATAGCTTCTCTCTCCCCCTTCACTCCCTTTCTTTTTACTCAGTCTTTTCCCTCAGCAAAATCCGCAATTAATCAATCAGACTTGTACAGATCAACACACAACACAACACAACACACAAGAAAACAAACAAACACATACTCTCTTCACATCTCTTCTCTTCTCTTCCACCTTAATCATCATCCCCCCACCTTAATTCTCATCTCCAAATCTCCCAAATTTTTATTTTTATTTTTTTTTTTGAAAAACACAACAAAATTTAATACAATACAAAACAATAACATCATCATCATCATCATCAATTCTTCATGCATTGAGATTTGAAGGTCTTACCTGTTTGTTGGTTTGATGCTTTGCAACGATGACTCGGAAGGGTGGCACCAGCCAGGCCTGTGCCTCTTGCAAGTACCAGAGGAGGAGGTGCAAAGTTGACTGCCCTTTGGCACCCTATTTCCCAGCTGATCAACCTAACATGTTTCAAAATGCACACAGGCTGTTTGGGGTAAGCAATATAATCAAAATACTTAAGCAAATTGATCCTAGCCAGAGAGGCGTCGCCATGAAGTCTATAATTGACCAAGCTAACGCCCGTGCCAAATACCCAGTTTATGGATGTGTGGCCGAGATACAGCAGCTCATGCTCAAAATTCAGCTGGCCGAGGAGGAGCTCCAGGCTGTTCAGGCACAATTGGCATTCTACCGACAGCACAATCAGCAGCAGCAGCAGCAGGAGATCTCGTCCACTGATTCTGTTCTGCCTTTGCAATTGGGGACCTTGCCTCCTCCTCTTCCCATTTCTCCTCCCACCAATGGCTTCACGCTTTTCCATCAAGACCCTTCTCCCCAATATTGCAATGCTGCTGCTCCAGTCACTGCTTTTCCTGTTTCCCATCCCTCCTACTCCAATGCCACCAATGCTGCTTACAACACCTCCAACGCTACTGCCTATGTCAATTCTAAAGACAACAATAACATCAATTCTTTATGGATTCAACAGCATTTCGCTAATAGTAATACCAATAATAACAACAATACTTCCAATCCAATGATGATGCAACCACAAATGGGGAGTGCACAGCCCATCACTATACAACAAGAAGAAGAAAACATTCAAGATTACGACGAGATACATCCATTTTTCGATACTATTGACGATAGACAATCCTACATTGACTCCAAGGAAGCATATGAATCAAGGTACACTCTTTTCACCCAAATTACATTCAATTGCTTCAAATTCAGAAATTGCATGCTGAAGCTTGATGCCACTCATCTCCTTTATGCAGCTCGGAATCTTCATTGAAAGATATAGCACAATCTGTTGAGCATGTTTCTGAGAATGAATTAAAGAGCGCAGCAGCTTGTTTCAGTCTCACTAGTGTCAACTTGTAGAAACCATCCAGAGTAAGAAGAAAGATAGCAAGAGTGACACGATTTGATGCTGTTCAAACAGAAATAAAAGAATATCAGAGTATGTTCAGTAATTAAATCTTTATACTCCTATTTTTATTTTTCGGTCACTCTCATTGCTTGCTTTTTGATCACCCTTCTCCTTGATTCAGTAAGAACTATGCATGTAACTTAAAATGCCATAAATACCCTATATGAAATTGCTCTTTTATCTATAAAGTGGGAATCAGCAAAATATGAGCTGCAGATATGCATACCATATTCAAAATCAGCTGCTCAGAAAATTTAAGCTCCATTTTTTCTCTGGGTAACTTCTATAATGGTCAATATCAGAAACCATCAAGCCCAATTTCATTATTGTGGTAGTATTACAGAAATTGGTAGCTGTGCATCTGATCAGGCAATGTACAATTTCCATTTGTATTTCATGAATTCTGGGCTCCATGTGTTTCATCTTTATTTGTTTTCATAGATTCTTCATTCTCTTAGTTCACATGTCAACAATTCCATGGTCTTAAATGATTTTTCCATTAACATAATACAGTGCCAATGTTGTACAACTATGACCATCAGACATCTACTGATGGCAGGAAAGCAGGCAGGTTTACAAAGACAGTATATAGTAGTAGAGAGTCAACACGGCAAAATGTTTATTCAGGAGAAGATCAAGGAGCATTAATCCTGTATGTGTCTCTTAGGTGCTCTGACATTTACAAGTCTAGAAGTCCCTATTATGGAATTATTGCTAGAAAAGTGGCAGCCAAAGTTTGAGTTTCCTTTGTATAAATAGTGGATGTCTAATAAATGCAGAGAATGAACAGGACTTCCTGCATGCTAATTGAAATCTAGTGTACAGAACAATATGCTGGAAGTTCAAAGCTTAGGAGCATTAAGAGGTGAACAAATGAAGATAGGACCTTATTTTAACACTAATTAAGGTAGAAATATGGTTAAGGAATATAACTTACGCTTACTGAATGAAGCATACTATGGTAACATCAGCAGCACATTCATGGTAATGACAAAAAAGTGAGCTAATTCTTCTAGGAATGAAAGAGATGGAAGAGTTTAGCTCTGCCGCAATAGTAAGTTTCCTAAGACATTGACATTGTCATTGACAACAGTAAGATTAATTTTCCCTCTTTTATTTGCACATTGACATAGAAGTTCTGAGCTGTTTTATCCAAACAGCTGATAATATAGATTCTTGATTTTGGCAAGCGCTTGGATTCTTCAACATTTCTGGAAGAATAGAGTTTCTACTTTCTACTACTCATCCAAATTGTAATTTTACCTAACTTAAAGTGCCTGATTATCTCTTACTTAATAAGAAAATTTGATTATTCATCATCACATATTGTTGGAATGTTGATGTTTCTTTCAATAATATCCTAAGGTCAAGTTCTAACGGAAAATTTTTATTCCACCAAATCTCATATCTGTAATATCCTCTAATGACATTTTGTTCCCAATAAAACCTTTGACAACAACAAAGTTCAGTATCATTTTCAGTGATAAAAAGTTTCTGTAAGAAAATGAGTGGACATCTTAAAAAACATCTGGATTTATGATCAGAAGTCTGAGATATAAGTCCTTTGTCTTCCATAATGCTACTAGGAAAAGGAAAAACTATGATTGGCAGTTCCTTGATGCGGGTTGGGGACATGAGTATGATGCAGGAAGGAAACAATACTTTTATCAATTATTTAATAGATGTTTTAGTTAGATTAGAATTGCTTAATAGTTGGTGGTCTTAGTCTTTTAGGTGTTCCAGTTATTTGGTGATTATTAGTTATTGATGTCTTGTATTTTCCCTATTATAAAAAGGGAGAATTCATTGGATTAATGGGAAGTAGAATTTTAAATACTGAAAGGGGACTAAGGGAGTTTTGGGATCTCAAGCAAACCCAGTCTTCTAAGTGTGGCAAAAAACTTCTTCCTATTCCTTCTGCCCGTGACTTAGACCAAAACATTCCTCCACTATTTTAAATAAACAATTTATTAAGTCAGTGAATGAGCATTTTGATGGAATGATGGATTTTCAGGAAAAGAAAAAGAACAAACAAACAAACAAAAAGACCTCTGAGTTGGTGTATTACTTGATCAAAGGCATAGATGAAGGTTTTCTTATGATCGAGTAGACATTACTAGTAACAACTGTGTTTGAATACTCGTCGTCTCTTCATATCATGCTAACTAAAAGGTACATAAATATAATATAATGTACTATTGTACTTCCTAGTTCCCAAAATTGTCTTATATTTGTCACTGAAAGGGGAGGAAGCATACCTAGCACAAGCGTCTTGTATAATGCGGGTCTAGGGAACCCTCAGTAGTGCCCAGAATGTTAGGAACTTAATAATAATAATAATAATAATAATAACAGAAAAAAACATCTAGGCACATGGAGACATGGCAGCATTAACAGAGTCTAGGCATGATTACACAACCTATTGACAGTGTTGATGCTCTAAGACCTCTGAGAATAAGTGAATAACAATGATGGAACCAAGTGTATAGGATTAATTAAAAATGATAAGTGAAGATTATTTTACTTGTTGCAATAACTAAAGGTGATATATTACAATGATTATATTCTCTATTGTGCATCTATAGAATTCATTGCTTACACTTATTGTGGGTGCAGGTCAAATGAGTCTTGTATTGTATGAACCACAATGAGAGCACTTGTGATAGAGCCAGTGGAAGGAAGCAGTACCTCTCTTTTCACAGTCATTGCACAGTATAGCCTGCATAACCAGCACAAGAATATTTTAGAAAATCCAAGACATCTGATATTCCAGCTAGTCAACTGAGAAACTGCAATAGGTGAACCTGAGTCTGGCCAGCATACTCCTCAGGAATTTTCTCCTCAGCCAATAATGTATCCAACATCTTAAAATAAACCTGAAAGGAGATACAACTTCTTTTTAGATGAGACAGCGACCAGCGTGTAAGTAAGGACTACACGACACATGTTACGTAAAGGCTTTTTGCATTTGATGTCCTCTCCCTTTTTTTTTTTTTTTTTCACAACCTTTCGGAAGGACAACTGGATAAGTTTTTGAGGTTAAATGGCAATATAAATGACAGGTTATAATAGTTTATCATCTCCTGGCCTATTCTGCTCTCTACTTCAAACAACCATTTGAAAACAGTGCCATTGTGGTGGGAAAGAGTCTCACACAAGTGTAGGCAGAAGAAAAGTAAAGAACCATGTTAAGGAACTGTTTCCAAATCAGCAACATCCTAGGTAAGGTCATTCAATGGGTCACTTGAAGTTTTCATGTACAGTACTCATATTCGGTTACAGTTGTATATCCATTATTATATAAACATTTATTTTTCCAAGACCACAGTTAAAAAGCATGGTTGTAAATGTGAAAGGGAAGTGATCAACAGAGATTTAAAATGTTTTAAAGAGTATGCAAATATATGCATACAAGAAGTTCACTCTTCTTGAGCAATCAATTAAGGTGTCTACAACACTGAATAAACTCGACATTTTGTAGTCATGTAATATGACGATCTTTTATAATAATAGCCTAAGAATCATTTTAAGATTAACAAAATTATGAATATATAAACACATTTGTATATACCTGCATGTCCCCCAGCGACTTGCTACAGATCGGACAAATGTAATGGGTACAGGTGTAGTCCTTGGTAAAAAACAGAAAAGGAAATCATCAGCTATTAAAAGGATGCATTATCTTGAGGTAAACTGGAAACTATCTGGTGAATACCTGAAAACATGCAGAGTGCATCACATGACCACACGGAAGTGCTTTAACTGGAGAGGTTGAAGTAAAAATATACTCATGGCAAATTGGGCAGTTATCTTCAAAACACTTTTCTCTGCATACATGCACACTAAGGGACCGTGACATACAAGCATTGCAATTCATACAATGGAAGTAGTCAATGCCCAATCCTTTCCCAACACGACACAAATTACAGTAAGGGCAGTGATATATTTGCCTGTTCATCAGTTCATCACACAAGAAATGAGATAAAAGTAGAATTAGGAAGAGTAATATGATTATAATACAAATTTGATCAGATGAATAGGAGGAACAATCAAGTTACTTCTTTATACTAGATATATATTTACTTTAAAAAGATAAGCATTAGAGATTAAAATTGATTTCAGGGAGAAACCAAAAGGAAAAAGTACAGAAAAAAGGAAAGACGACAGCAACATGTAACATTTTGTTCCCGGATTACATTAGAGCATCACAACTTCATAAGAGACCTTGCTGCAAAATAACCCATGGCCTTACACCATGCTATAATCTAAGATCTAAGATTGAGCTAAAGTCAATCAATTCGGCTATAAAGCACATGGGCCAAACCACACCAAAAGATTGAATCCAATCAATTAGCCATTCTAACTCATGACCATATAAACCCATATGTTTTATCTTATATTTTCAATGTGGGACTCTTAACACTTTCATATAAACTAGAATAGATAATCTGGAGAATGGAATCATCACATACTTAATTTTGGACAAAGAGTGTAGAAATTTTTTTCTTTTGTTTCATTTTGCAAATATGCAAAGTCAATTAAAAGTAAATCCAATATAGAAGTATATGTATGATGTATGCACATAGGGATGTCAGAGAAAAAAAAAAACAAAAACCAAAAACACTAATAACTTAAAGTTCATCTTAAACAAGCACCAAATTTCTGACATATTTCCTTTTTAGTAAGCTGAACACAACTCCACTTTTTAATTGAAATAGAGTAGGCTCTAGAAATTTAGGAATCTTAACAAGGAATATGATCAACAAGAATGACACTTAGCTAAGAAATTTGAAATCTGTAAGGCAACAGGAAAAAATATTTATAATTCTCAGCATAATGTCAAAAGTCATGATCACATGTTATTACAAACTTATCTCCCCAAAATTAGCAAGATAATCATGAGAGTCTCTATCTATAAATGAAGTAAACATAACAGAATGGAATAAGTGTTTTTGGTGATCTTACTTTGCATCATCAAACAATTTACAGATCCTGCAATAGTATCTTGCCATGAATAATTTCTTACAAGTTGGAGTCGAACAATTTGGACCAATAGGTTGAATTAGTAAGCATTTCATGCACATCATCTCGGTAATAGTTCTTCTGCAAGGATAATCACAAGAATGGAAATATGGATGGAAAAACAACAAGAGGAGACCAGGAAAAATGTGATAAAGCAAAATGGCAGAAAAATATTTGATAAAGAAAAAATAAAGTAAAAGAAATACTTAAGAATAGTGGCTTCACAGTGAGTAATATCACTGAAAAGGCAGTTTTCATATTCTATGCACAAACCTCTGCAGTATTAAGTGTATATAGTGTTGAAGAAAATAAAAATAAAAATATAAAACAGGCAGAATGAATTAGACTATCATTTTCGCAACTAAACTAAAATTTGAAGGCACTAGACCTGACAATAGAGGTCAGACCAAATGATTGACATGTACAGGAATTCCACAAGCAGTAGTGTCCAGAATTTGAAATTCAAAAAGAAATTAAAAATTAAAGTTTCCAATGCCAAAGCAACATAAAAAATAAATTCAGATATTTCATACCAGGAAGTGCCAACTGCCAAGTGCTAAGTTCATTATATATGTATCATTGAATCATATAATATTATATATATGTCCACTGGTAGTATCAAAACCATTACTAAATATTTTAACTTAAGAACTTCAAGGTGGGCACTAAAATTGTATTTAATTCAATGTGCCAGAATGTTCTCAGTTTTCCTTACTTCTTCCTGTGAAAATCTTCAAGAAAATGTTCAATTTGTATGAGTAAGTATGAGCCATTCGCACCTGTCCAAAGAGTGATCTGTCAGCTCATCATGACACCTTATGCATGTATATAACTTATTGCAACATGGAGCAAGAAGTTTGCAATTCCTCTTGTAATGCTTGCAGCCAAAAATTAGATTTTGTGAATCCCGATAAGCTGGAGATAGACCTAGTGCTTCTTCCTTTTCATTTGTAGCAACAGCCACTGAATGAGATTTCTTTTGGGTGACAATCCATTGACTGAAAGAAGCAATTATTAAAGCTATAGTTAACTCCATAGAGGGTGCATATGGAATCTATCTAGTGTCTAAAAGACAAAAAAGGAGAAAATTTAGGAAACAAGTTCCATGGCTAGTAGTGGCCAAAATGTTTAATTGCTAACCCCTCACATCCTCACCCACCTCAAAATAAGAGATACCATAGTATTCATTCATATCAGGAGAGCATATTTTGCAAGCAATTACCATGGAAGAACAAAAAGATCTAGATCTAATAGAAAGCACTTCCTAGTGGTGGTGATGTTGTAAAATTCTACTCCGTAATATTTTATTTTTTAAGCAACTTCAGCTACTTCTTGAGAAACAGAATAGAGGACAAGTGCTTGAAAAGCTCACTTACCTCATCAGCAAGCTCTGCATGATATATTGTTTCTTCTTAGAATCCAAAGAAGAATCATTTGATACTCTTCTTATTACAGCTAGAAGCTCCTCTTGAGAGATCACTAGAGAGTCATCTTCTACCTTCAGCTTTTGGGATTCTGATGCAATGTGGCTCACTCTGTTATTTTGAGTGGTGCAATCAAATGTTTTACTGTCCCTATTCTTCTCAATCTTACTAGCAAGCTTAACTACTTCCTGAGATTGATAACTACTTTGGTTTTTATTGGAAACTTGTGTTTCATTTGTACTAATAAAGCCAAGTGTGTTGATTTCAGAATCACTATATCCATCTTTCTGCAGTTCAGTGTCTTTGTTGCTGCCGACTTCTTGAAGCTCAACTCTGCCTTTCATCAAATATGTTGATACAACTTCCAGAGGATCAATATCCAGAGGATGAGAAGCATTTGGTCTCTGTTCTATCTTTGGTGTTCTATATTCCTTTATACCTTCCCACCATTCTCCAAGCCATTCTTCAAACTTGGTGTTTTTTGTGGCCTTGCGCCACAATGACATCATAGCATGCTGTTCTTCTTCTGTTAAAGATTCCATTAGCCAAGGAATCATTTCTTGTAGAATTTCTGCCTTTGTTTTTCCAAGCATGTGGCCCAAAATCTTTTCTTGTTCCTTGATGGAAAAGTACTCACTAAACAGTGGCCAAAGTTCAACTTCTTCACGATGCATGTGGTCCGAAAGTACTTTACACATGGAGATGCATGCGCTGTGCAACTTCAAACACAACTGACTGTATTTCAACATTCTCTGGTCCAGTTTATCGACTTGAAGTTGCAACTTGAAGATCTCATCAAGAACAAGTGAAATTTTATTGAATTGCTCAGCCTCAAACCTATGATCAATTGCATAGGAGTGGCTGATGTTTTGTAGTTTTCCCTTTGATTCCAGTGCAGGAAAGGCAATCTCATCCTCTGAATTACTATGGTTCTGAAATAGAAACATTACTAGCCGGAAGCGTCTTTCAAAATCAGTAAGAATTCCAACATCTTCACCTAATTTACCTGAGAGAAAGACCAGATAATCCAGATCCTTTTTAAGAGCTTTGTGGAAAAGATAGAAGCAGTCCATTGGTCTAAGGTCAAGATTGACAGAGGTGCAAGAGCTGCTGCACTCCACAGTTTCAGGAAGGGATGCCAACTTCTTCAATGTGTCTGAGAAGAACATATGCAGACTGATACCATTAGAATAAGACACATTGTCAATCATGGTCAAGGTGTTACACACATTGTGGTTGGCTTTCATGGTAGAATTTGCACCCAATTGAACAGCAGAACATTTGTTAGAGGGTTGCTTATCCAGTTGGGAACAAGAATTTCCGGAATTCTCCATGGTCAGTTCAGAGCAAAAATAGCTTCTGCTACTGAATAGTTCTTCCAAGTCTTCTACAAACTTTTCAATAGAGATCTTGCCTGAGCAACCTGTCCGAATCCACTCACTTAACAAAGATGCAAAGGGCCCATGCATTGCAGAATTTCCCATCTTTATTTTATTCAGAATAGCCTTGTATTCGTCCTCTGATAAATGAGAAGAGAACCAGGTAACCATACACTTCAACAACCCAAGCGGCATCATATGCAAGCTGCTATATAATAACCATATCTGCAATTCATGGCTGCAGGTTTCACTAATCAATGAAATAACCTGTACATAACAGAAGAAGAAGAAAAAGGAATCAATGTCCAATTTATTAATTATTACCAACTAAAGGCACTCCAGGAACACCAAGGCAGAACTTTATGACAGCTTCAGGTACTGAAGGGGAAATAGTAATAGCATCTTCATGTTAAGAGATCATATTGAATGAACTGATTTGTCCATAAGAACAGAACAAAAGAAACAGATCCTGCAAAAATAAATTTCTTATGAAAATGCTGAAATCAACTCATATCTAAACTGGCATACCTCTTTTTCAAGAATAATTAATCTTTTGTTGATCAATCCTGCAACAGACTCTAGTTCCTGACAAAGCATTTCTATAAAATTGCTCTGTAGTCCCTCTTCCAGTTTAGAAAATAGCAACTTCGTCAGACCTTCAATTTGACTTTCATGGATTAGATGATCATAGAAAGGAGACAGACCAGTCTCAGCAATTTCTTCTAGCAAGGGGTAAAATAACTTATCCAATGCATAGCTGCAAATAGAAAGCAATATCTTAGAGAGACCCAGAAAAGAAAGAAAAAAAAAAAAGAAAATATGAAAATTGTTTTTTGTTATCTACCTATATTTTGAGTAATGTGCTTTTCTTCATGCAAAAATAATTAAGCCCCAAAAGAGACACTTCTCATTATCTCATCTCTTGTCAATATTTTGGTTGAATAAATTGAAATTGAAAGATAGATTGGATTTTTTATTTTTTGAGTACTATTGACTCCGTTACAATGTAGTATCTGTTCATAGCTACTTTCTCAACCTACTGAAGCACAAGGAGTCAACATAGCTACTTTCTCAACCTACTGAATGTGGGAGTGTTAACTGGGACACCGGGTGCCACTAGACCACAAGGTCTTTGGATTTATTTAATGCAACAGGTTTAAATAAAAAATCTAAAACTAATATATGCTTACTTAAAGGTTAGGGTATGTGAACCAGAAAATTACACTGAACCTTAGAAGTCATGACTTTAGTTACCTGTAGAAAGCAAGGATGTCGACAAAAAATTTTAACTGGATTACTAATGATGATAAGGACATAATGGAACTTGAGTTTTGCAATTGATGTAACTCAGCTAAAATTTCCTTGAAATTTCTTCTGATGGCAGCATGCCAAAGACTAATACCATCAATAGGACCATGTGTACTAGTTTGTTGGCACAAGTAAGTTCCTTTTAGTTGATTTTCTGAGGAATGAATCTTTGGAGGATATAGTTTGAGCATGCCCTTGAAATTGGCTGGTCCATAATAAATTTGAGCGCCTTTTCCATATTTATTGTGTGCTTCAAAATGACAACTTTTGTTACTTTCAAGCCAGTAGATGACCACCTAGGAGATTGGATATCAATGGCCAAGTCAGGAATTCAAACAACGTAGTTTGAGAGAATATAATAGGCTAAAGTGTCATCTAGCACCATGAACTATATCCAATTATTCATGCCGCACCCTGAACTTTCATATAGTATATATCGAGCCGCAAACCAAAATAAAGAACTTTCATATAGTATATATCGAGCCGCAAACCAAAATAAAAAATTCACATATAGTATATATCGAGCCGCAAACCAAAATAAAAAATTCACCTAGAACTTTTAGCGAGCCGCAAACCAAAATAAAAAATTCACCTAGAACTTTTAGCAGGTTTCAAACCAAAATAAAAAATTCACCTAGAACTTTTAGCAGGTTTCTAGGTCTTCTTGCTGACATGGCGTCTGATGTGGCATTTCTCTTAACCTTATGTTGTCCATGTAAGCGTTTACATATTTAAAATTAAAAAAAAAAATTATTATATTAAAATAACCAGAATTTTATTCTCTTTATTTTTATAATATATACTTTTCAATTTTGCAATTCCAATGTTTCAATTTTTTTTTCCAGAATTTATATTTTTTGGTCAATTTGTTGTTTAGTATTTTTTCAATTTTCCAAATTTATAGAAATGCTAATTTTTTTTGTTTGTATTATTTGTTTTTTTCAAAAAAAAAAATTTATTTTTAATATGTACATGCTTACATGGACAACATAAGGTTAAAAGAAATGCCACATCACTTAAAAACCTGCGCCATGTCAGCAGGAAGGCCTGGAAACCTGCTAAAAGTTCTAGGTGAATTTTTTATTTTGGTTTGCGGCTCGATATATACGATATGAAAGTTCAGGGTGCGGCATGAATAATTGGATATAGTTCATGGTGCTAGATGACACTTTAGCCAATATAATATGGTGTATTGCATACCTCTTGAAGTAGTTTTTCATCAGGTACAATGACCGATATGCATTCCAGAAAATCATTCTTTTGGTCTGAAGACAATGTAGTAGTCAGCCACGGTAGGAATTCTTCCAGCAGAATAATAGGAACACTACACAGGTACTGCCATACAAGCTTAGCCTGTTCTTTGGGAGAAAACTGCTGCACCAACAAAGGAAAAATCTGCAGCCAAAAACATGCTTAAGAGTTTTGTGAAATTGACAAGACAAAAAAATTCCTATTAAACACTGTTTAGAAAAATCCAAAGAGAGGTGTATTCACCTTTAATCTTATTCAATTATACATAATATCATGGAAACCTATTGCATTCAGTGGCAGTATGCATATTTTTTTTTGGTATTTTAATATAAGATAAAAATATCATGTGAAACCAGCTCATATAAATTCCATATCTACATATTTGCAGCAAAAATAAAAAATAAAAAACGAACTCTAGTAATTCGTTAAAATGGTGCTCACATAACCAAACAGAGGGAAATGTGGCTTATTCAGTTTTCTCAATATATATTATATTTGTTTTGCTTAGCTTATTTCTTTTCCTCTTTGGTACATTCAGCACACATGGCAATTTCATCCTTTAAGCAGCAAGATTGTGATGGTTAGGTTTTGTATAATTTTCAATTGCTCAAATATTGAATAATAGGTCATGGCATAACAAGTTTATAGAATACAAATTGTGTTGACTTTTCAATTAAAGCAGTTAACTGAAGATGGGACAATACTCAGTTTTGAACTCAGCAGTCCAATTCAATGCAGAGTGTACCATTGTGTTAGAACTTCCACGTGATTTATATTGCATAAGCAAAATTTTATTAAGATTTATATTGCATACGCACGTGCTCTTGGCCTCATTGTTGTCTCAGTGAGGATACTGATTAGTTTTCATGAAGGGCTTACCATTATTTTCACAATACACTATGCTTCTTCAGGAATAAATTTAAGATGGCCTAATCACACTATCACAGACAGAATTAAATTTGTTAAGCTTGAGGAAAATTCCATCACTATTTAACGCTTGTTGTGGTGATGCTCTAATGCCAGACAATGTTTTATAGATTAAGATAACAGGCAGTCAATTTTAATGGAGGAAGCAATTAAAGCCAATAGAAAATAGGGACCAAAAGGGGAATTATTCCATAATGCAATGTTAATGAATACCTGCTCTTCTTCTTTCAGCATATGCTGACTCATGATGGTCCACAAAGTACCTATGCAAATTATAAGTTCTTTAAACAAATTGAGCAAATTTTCACTTTCCTTCTTCAGGAGATCCAAGTAATGGAAGATAGAAACAAACAGATCATCTATGCTTCTATGTTCGAGTGAATATGTACAAACCACATTCTTCACATGTGCATCTAGTGCAAGAAAGATGACCTGTCAAAAAAAAATTTTGAAATCAACATTTGAGACAAACATTGTTTGAATTGTTACTGATCTTTGTAAAAAAGAATCAAGGTTAAAACTAGATGAAACAATTATTATTGATATTGAAACATGTTGAATATTAGGAAACCTTTATTGAATATTAGGAGTTGGAGTGGGCTTAGTTTCCTATTCCTATTAGGATTGATTTAGTACATAGTTTAGTATATATAGAGGTATAGAGTACACATAGACAATCTATTATAATCTTTTATTATAATATATTCTTTATATTCTCTTTTTCTTTGGTTTCTCACATATTTTGCTTCCGCCTAATTGGTGGCGGGTGGTTGTTATTCTCCACCCGCCAGGCCTTTCAATTCCTCAATTTCAACTTGGTATCAGAGCAACCCCATGCCAAAGGTCATGTGTTCGAATCTCTGCGTCACCGGAAAATAAATTGAAGGCACATAATATATTAACTACAGGCACATAATATGTTAACACAACAAAAATTGATTTACTCATTTAATTTAGAATTTTTTCAATTAATTATAACTTTTTTTTTTTTAATTTGACCATATGATTGTAATTTTTTTAAACATATTATTAGATTGCATTAGTAATAACTTATCTTTTACAAATGAGCTAAGGTTATATATTTATACACAATAATACATATTGTTTAACAATAGGAAGCCATAGTCCTATTCCTCGTACGAGTGACTTCAACACTTTGTTTCCTATTTCTAGTGGGAGTAAGCTTAACCCAGTATTTCTATAAATATAGGATTCAATACACTTTGTTTCCTATTTCTAGTGGGAGTAAACTTAACTAAGTATTTCTATAAATATAGGATTCAATACACTTAGTTTCCTATTTCTAGTGGGAGTAAGCTTAACCCAGTGTTTCTATAAATATAGGATTCAATACACATAAATACAATATATTATTATTGATATATTCTTTCTTTCTTTGATTTCACACATTTCGCTTTGATATATTCGATCTTTCTTTGATTTTTCACGTATTTTGCTTCTGCCTAACTAGTTGGTGGTGACTATTTGCCACTCGCTAGACCTTTCAGTCCTTCAATTTCAACATGGTATCAGAGCTTATGTGTTCTATAACATTTTTGTTACCTTTCCGATTAGAAATGTTGAAATTGAGCGATTGAAAGACCTGGCGGGTGGAGAATAATAACCACCCGCCAGTTAGGCGGAAACAAAGTATGTGAGAAAACTAGAGAATAATAGAATGTATGAATATATTATAATGAAAGAGTACAATAGGGTTTGTTCTCTATGCCTCTATATATACTAAACTAGCTACCAAATCTACCATAATAGGAATAGGAAACCCTAATAGGAATAGGAAACTAAGTCCACCCTACTAGGAATTTCCTAATATTCAATAAAGGTTTCCTAATATTCAAGAAACAATCGTTTCTAACAAGATTTTTTAAATCCCTTTTCACAATTTTTGTCTTTTTGGAGGCTTTTTGGTCCGTTACCAAATTTCTTTCTTAAGGGTGTTCAATTTTTTGTATTGACATGTTTGTTTCCTTATGTCATATTTATTCTCCAAGGGCATTTAATTTCGATATTACTACATTTTATTTCCAAATGCCGATTATTATTTCACAAGTTTCAAGAAAGGGGGAATGTTACTATCAACAACTAGTTTTATTTTATTCTTTTCACTGTTATGGGCTTTTCTTCATTGCTTTGGGCTACCTTCATTACTATGGGCTTTATAGTATCACTTCACTACTACTCTATTTTGCCTCTACCTCTCTTGATGAAGGCTTATTGGCGTACGTCTTAGAGTGCTTGTGTTGCCAAGTTATTTTGAGGTTGTTCATATCCAGCTCCGTCCTTAGCACTTTCATCTTCATTCCCAAGGGTTGTGTATAATGCATTGTAATTTTGACTTACGTAGAGTGTTTGTCTTAATTCAAGCTTGGAACTTCTAGAATCTAGATGTTTCAATTTGAGAGGAGTATTGAATAATAAAATAAACCTATAGTCCCATTCCTAGTAGGAGTGGTTTTGTGTTCCAATTCAGTGTTGTAAAAATCGGCTAGGCCAAGGGTATTTGACCTCCCCAAGTTGCCATCGTCCACACACTCACACAGTCACCATCGCCACAACCACACTCCACAATGTCAACGTCGCATTTGCAACGTCTGCACGGAGCAGCCTATTTGATTTTAGTCGCCCGCGGCCCGCCTAGGCGGCACCTAGCGCCTTGGACAACACTATTCCTATTCCTGGTGAGAGTGGGTTATTGGGTTTAGCCTGATGTTTCTATAAATATAGGATCTTTGTCTAGTTCAATGCATAGAAATACAATTATTAGAAAATGATAAATGGTTATGTTATTCTTTGTTTATACGTAGATGATATACTCATAGTTGGCAGTAATGTTCGAATGATCAAATCTACCAAAATCATGTTAAATGCGAGATTTGAAATTAAGGATATGGGTTCGGTTAATTTAATCATCGGGATTAAAATCATTAGAAGACCTAATGGCCTTGTGTTAAGCCAAACTCATTATATTGACAAAATCCATGTAAAATTTAACAAGGATAACGATCAATTGGCTAGGACACCGTTTGATACAAACATTCATCTAACCACGAACCATGAAGAGTGTATTTCTCAAGTAGAATATGCTCGGGTTATTGGTAGTTTGATGTATCTAATGAGCTGTAGTAGATCAGATATTGCCTTTGTGGTTAGTAAACTCAGTAGATATACGAGTAACCCCGATGATATGCACCGGAAGGCAATAATAAAGATTATGAGATACCTTAGGCATACTCGCGACCTTGGACTGCACTATACAATATATCATGTTGTACTTGAAAGATATAGTGACGCTAATTGGATATCTGATATTAAAGACTCTAAATCCACAAGTGGCTACGTGTTTACGTTAGCCGATGCAGCCATTGCATGGAAATCCTCAAAGCAAACTGCGATAGCCAGATCCACGATGGAATCTGAGCTAATAGCCTTAGACAAATGTTGTGAAGAGACTGAATGGCTACACCATTTTCTCGAGAATATTCCTAGTTGGGAAAAACGATACCTCCAATATGTGTACATTGCGATAGTCAAGTCACAAATGGTAAAGTACTGAGTAATATGTATAATGGTAAGTCTAGACATATACATCGTAGACATAATCTCATTAAACAACTTCTCACAACTGTGTTGTCTCGGTTGACTATGTGAAGTCAAAAGACAACGTAGTGGATCCGCTAACCAAAGGGTTGAGCAAAGAAGTTGTAGAGAAGTTGACACGAGGAATGGGTCTAAGCCCTTGGATGAGTTCTATAGTGGACACTCAACCTAGCTGCCACCTAGGTTTAATGAGACAACTAAATTATGGAACGAAGCATGTCACTGTGGGGATTTCGGATTCCCTACCACTCCTCGTTAGAACAGTGATTCCCGCACGAGACTAGCACGTTGATGCTTTAATGATTCGAATGTCGATTGACATGTGTGAGTATACGGGATACTCGAAAAAGAATCATCTATGTGAGAGAGAAGGGGGGTCGCTTCAAAGGAGAATTGATTGGGCTCAATTCTTTAGAAACTCTTGCAAAACCATGAACGGCGACCCATGACCAAAACAGGCAGGCTTAAGAACAGAACATGGTTGGAAAGTTCTTGTGTGAGATATATCATCATCTACACAAATGACAGTTGGTTCAAAGACATCGCGTTCTACCGAACAACCAGTAGAGTAATTATATTTTCATAAGCGAAGGTTCAAAGGGTAACACATACCTAGTCTATGCAGGGATCGACCGTTGAAGACAGTCGTTCCGTTTTTAAACCACCCCAAAAATCAATTTTTCATTCATGTGGATGATTGTTGAAAAAATAGCAAAAATGGCATTGTAAGTAGCTATTTTGTGGTACAATTATATTTGGGGTTCACTTCTGATTTGGGTCGGGTCAAAGTGGATTTGGGATCTTCGTAGTGAGACAAAAAAATTGATATATTGTATGCTCAAAATGGATAATGGATGAATGATAAATTAATTATCAAAATAAACCCATTTGAGTTGAAAAATGAAGGTGGAAAGACTTAAAAAGGTAGCATTTGTCCAACATTGGAAAACAATAGAATTTGCACCACTATATATACAAGAGCTTTTTAAAGGCATGTTGAATTGTATAGCATAGAGGTTCTGCAACTAAGGGGGTGGTGCAAATCAAATCTCAAAATGAGCTTGAACAGGCTTGATTCAAGTAATTTTAGAATTAATTTCCAGAGTAATGGTTGTCTGTTATGAAGGTTAATGTTAATTGTTATTAATTACTCATCTCTTATATAAGCATGGTTGAACAACAAATTTTAGACACAAAAAATAAATAAATCTTACGTTTTTACTCTCAAAACTCTGCTCAACTTCCTCCTCAAACTTCTTGTGTTCATCCCTTGTTCTAGTTCGTTGGGTTTAACTGTTACGTTTTATCCTGGAACACCTAGGCTACAACATTCCTAGCACCTTTAGGAGATAGCAAATAAGATTTTAAGGAGAGAGTATTTCGCTCGATTGTACTAACACCCTAAATCTTTCGTTTCTTGTGCTTGCTATTTTACGAAAATATTATTTTCGTAGTAATATTTTGCAACTGCTTCAACAACTCTTGTTTATAATATTGACTTGTGTCATAAACATATGAATTAGACACTTTGTCTAGGGCTCTAGTGGATTATTGTTTTATTATTAATTTAATTTAATTTAATTTATTTCCATGTCTCGCTTTCTTGCAATGTGTTTGTGCTTAATTCCTTCTATTCTCTATCCATGCTTTTGCTTAGCTATCAAATTCATTGATTTGGGATATCAATACGTCATGGTAATTTTCAAAAACAAAACTCGGTTGAATTATCACATAGTCATTTAGGATAAAATATTCCTCGCTTCTAAGCAATAGTAAAAAACCACGATAGCCTATACCATTAATGTATAATCTTAAAGGATTTTTTTTATGACTAATTGGCATAAAAATATAGCATGATAACATAATTGAAACAATATTAAATACATGAGACGAAGTAGGCTGAGTTCTTTGTTGTTTTTTGTTACTCAGCCTGGCATTCTAATAGGCAGAAGTAGTTATCAAGAAACGAGTGTAGAAGCTCTACATCCATCTCCTTATCAGTTTTCTAATTACTCTGCCTTCCTAATTTGTTTAATTCCTTAATTTCATTTTTTTTTTTTAGTTTGCTAGGTTTTGTGTTTCCATTTATTTAATCTTTCCAAAGCTTCACATTCTCATTTGCTTAAATAAGTCATAGGCACTCTAATGATGATAGTTAGCAAATAAAAACAATTCTGTACTAGCCTCTTTGTTACTGGTTGACCATGTCCTTAATTTTCACAACATTTTCACAACATTTGCTCTTTATTACTGGTTGACCATGTCCTTAATTTTCACAACATTTGCTTGAAGCTCTGATTAGTAGAGCTTATTTTAGAACTTATAGCTATTTTAAGCTACAAACAAACTATATAAGCCTAAGCCTTTGGTAAAATATGGGAAACTTAAAATAATAACGTTTCAAAATAAATTGCTAACTTTTTATCTTTGTTAATTTCCAAAAATAACACAATCTACCCTTCATTAATCAAAATCCTAATATCATAGTTTATCCTTTTTTATCTTTTACATTTATTAGGTAATTCAAAAAATAATTTTAACAAACACTTTAATTTCAATTAGTTAGCTTATTAACTACTAGCGCCTCAGCTGGACTTGCCAAACAAAGCATGAGGGTGAGATTTAAGAAGGCGAAGGGTTTCTTTTCTGTTTTAGCTGTATTTCTAATCAATAAATACATTGAACCAAGTTAAAGAAAGATAGAATTTAATTTATGGAGAAGTAAGAAGCCAAACGGACCTCATCTTCTGCAGCACAATGGTATTTACAGACTAGTTTCAAGAACTGAAACCTCCTTCTAAGCTCGTCAACGAGGTCAAGGCCAAGGGAGCCATTCCCGGAGACGGCCTCCACCGCCAGGCGGCGGAGCTGAGCTAGCTCAGATCTCAGGACCTTATGAAAAACAGCGAGGAAAAGAATCGGGGAATCAACGAGCTTGAGAGCAGCAAGTGAAGGAGGCAGGGAATCCTCCTCCGTCTCGGGTTCTCCGCCGCCCATTTTCAGACGAAGCGCCTATCATCAACGGCGAGAGAGACCAAAGGGGAAGCTTCAGCATTGAAGGTGGAGGAGCATATATGGGAGGGGATCAGTCTTGTTTTTTTGTGCAGGAAGGCGTTGTTGGTGCCTCTCCCATGTCCAAATCGCAATTTAAAATTGGGGTTTTGGGTTTTTGCGATTGTTGAGTTGATTAAAGATTTGTGGTGCCTCTGTGGCGGATTGAGACGTTATACCTAACTCTCATTGCCGCCTGTAGCATTTTTTTTTTTCTTCTTGGGGCACCCGGGAAGAGAGTGTGAGACCGTGCGCAAACCACACGCACGACGCTGCGTGGGTCCCACTGCACTCTGCCACGTATGACTTCTTACCATCACCTGCAAAATCAATTTCGCAGCTGCTTCCAAAATCCAAAAGGTGTTTTGACTTAGAATAGAATATTATTTGAAAGGGTAGACAAAAATTGGTTGATTTTAAAATTTGGATTATTGTATAACATCCCGTTTGATTTGCTGTAAATATTTGAAAGGAAATAAAAGTGAAAATTCACGAAAAAGTAATTACTAGGACAAGCCTTAAAATTTAGATTTTGAAATGCGTATGATCTATTTTATACATCATATGCATTTTTGAAATGCGTTTAATTTCATAATTAAAAAAAAAAAAGACTCAGCCGCGTTTTTCTGATGCCAAACGCATATCCCAAACGCGAATTTCATATTTTTGTCAACTTTTTAAATTCTTCACATTTTTGTCAATTCCTTCCCATTCTTTTACATTTTAGTCATTTTCTCCCTTCCAAAATCCAAAAGGGCTTTTGACTTAAATAGATTTTTTTTTGGAGGAGTAGATAAAATGGTAATTGACTAAAATGAGCAAAAAAAAAAAAAAAGAAAAGAAAAGTAGAGGAGTGGATAGAAATGCAAGTCTCAAATTAGTTTCTTAAATTTATGAAAATTATTTTTTTTTTTTTGCGTAAATTATGAGAAACACAAATACAACTTGTGTTTCTCATGTTTTACTTGTATATAAGAAATGCATTTGTCGTACGATATACAAAAACATAAATCGTACAATTTACATCATTCTACCGTAACTTGACCGATCACCCGTTACTCTATTGTAATAATCACATGGGAGTGCTTCTTTACTACAAAAATCCATTTCCCTTCTCTCTTTTTCTCTTCCATTTATTACTATATATATGTTTGTAAACCAACTTGTTGTGAACGAGGAGACCAATACAGTTCATAATGAAAATCCATAAATATGAAGATTTATTACAGTATTTTGTATCAAACATAGGTGGGACTTGCATTTGTTTTGTTTTTTTTTTTTTTAATTTTATAATTTATTTTATTTAAAATTAGTTTAATAAATTAAAAAAAAAATTAATAGGATGACTGCCACCATCAACGATAACAGGGGAACAAGTTAATTTTAGTTCAATTACATGATTTTGTTTTATTCAATGCCTATTTGAATATCATTCTAAAAAATTATTAAATAAAATAAAAAAGAGAAAAAAACCATTATTGGAGGATGAAGAGAGTTTTCAACTTGAACATACCCCCCTAGATGATTGGATGATACTAGAATGCATATGAGCCCCGTGAAAATAGCTTGGTTTATGGAAAAAAAAAAAAAGTTTATCTATTCATCAAAAGATGCAACTATTTATTCAAACTTCAAATTTAAAATTAAACGTAAAGTATTCCAAGAATTTTAGACTTTGTTCGAAAGAGCTATTGAAACAATTCTTTATTCTTATGGTTCTACAAGTACCTATTTGACTTATGAAAAAAGTTTATTTATTCATCAAAAGATGCAACTATTCATTCAAACTTCAAATTTAAAATTAAACATAAAGTATTACAAGAATTTTAGAATTTGTTTGAAAGAGTTATTGAAATAATTCTTTATTCTTATGGTTCTACAAGTACCTATTTGACATTATTGTGATCCATCATCTTATTTGCTATTTTTTTTAAGTAAAACATTATAAGAGTATAATCACTCTAATCTCATTGATAGCCTTTTTAATCACCTAATAATCACATACATTTTGGACCCTTACATAGTTCATATGGCTCAAAACAATTCATTGAGATTTGGTCAAAAGGGAGATGCAGCGTTGCATGTTTGGTCTTGATAAAGAAAAATAGCTTTGTGTTTCGCTTCACTTTGTCTCAAGGATTGCACGAGTATTTCGCCTTATCTAACACTATTTTTATCTCAACAATTCCTTTCCATTTTCAAAAGTAAACTCTAGTGTTATATCACCATATTTGCAATTATATTCTAACTCACCCTCAAAATGAAATATAATAATAATATTTATATATGTATTATTAAAATATTAAAAGTACTTAAATTGGTGCAAAAAGGTTTTTTTTTTAAAGCTTATTTAAACAATAATTTGCAATTCTTTCAAATTATGAAAACTTGCAAGTATTGTTCACAGTTTTACTTTTTATTTTTTTAATTTTTTTTTTTTTTTAAAACAAGGTGTTTGCCATTCATTTTGTTTCAAGTACTAGTTACCACACACGCATTGCGCGAATAGTTGAATGCCCAATATGTATTTTTATCATTCGGTGCATATCAAGGTAAAATTAACAAATTTTTCATAAAAGTAAATATTTCAAGAATGTACAACTATAGTTTGTGGCAGAATGTTACTGTAAAAGTAAATTTTTCATAAAAGTAAATATTTCAAAAATGTATAACTATATTTCAAATAAACAATTCATTTATTGGCTCGTATTAAGTTTGTTTATGTTCACAATCTAACATACCCGCTATCACACACAAATTTGATCAAATCTGACTATATTTGTGTTAGTGCTGCAGTTGTTTTTTGAAAATGTTAATCTAAATCTCCGGCTCTCCAAATGTCAAATAAAGTATTAAACTAAAATTATATTGCTTATGACAACATATTATTGTATTTAATATTTTTATACATAATATAATATTTCTATAAACTACATAATACTACGTAAAATTTAGGGGAAAGTACATTAAGCAATCGTAAAAAAGAATTAATTTAAACAAAAAAATCGTTAAAAAAATGTAATTGATGCTTTTATTAATAAATAACTTGCAATTAGACATGTGAATATGTTATAAAATATACGTAGTATTTAATTTTATAATTTATAATAAACTTTTTAGTTAAAAGTTTTGGATGGAGTGTAAAGTGTAACCCCAATCAAAATGACTAAGAATACAAACTTGTAACTACAAAATCACGAGTTCGAATCTCAACCCTTTTGGTTGAACCGGTTAACTATGAGCAACCTAGGTTTATTTACCTTATTGTGATCCTTTGCCGATTAGGGTCACAAGGCGATATTTACTCAATACACACCCTCGGGTAGTGTATGCGAGTTTCCTAGTGACCCCAAAAAAACAAACTGTAAAGCAAAATGAACGATACGAGTATAATAAATGAGTTAAGTGCAAATTAGTGTGGAAAGTCCCTACAAAAGAAAATCCATGTTCAAAAGAAATATTGCATTTCTGGTAAAGCTTTGCAGCCACGGGCAGCAGCAAGAAAAACATTGAGAGTCCCTCCCTTCCATTATCATCAAAACTTACAGGTTTTGATAAAAGCATCTACTCCATTCAAAATCTTTCTTCCAAAAATAAGAAAAAGGGAATGTATACTATAGACTGCATTGCTAGAAGGCTATAGAAGACTCAAGATCGGATCTATACAAAGCTTTCTTATATTGGAAATGTATAATAAAAGATGACCAATTTACCTTGAATTTCCTGTGCACAGCAATAATGTCAATATCATAGCCTCGGTGACGGTGAGTGCAAATGTCTGTCTACCAACTCCTACATAGCTCAGAAACCAGTGGCTAGTAATTCTTCTTCCTCCATGACTCAACTGAACCACCTTATTGGAAAGATCCATGGATCTTACAAAAAAATTGATGGTCTCGCAAAACTTGATCCAGAAGGTAAAATAGTCAAGGGCCAAAACAGCTAGCTATACTTGCTCTTCCATTATCTTTCTGTGATTCTCCAATCTTGAAATACTACTTCAAAAACTTTTGCCCTTGTACAGGCCAAGAACACCAGAACCGCATCCGTGCAATGATTGCATGTATATAATATCAATTTCCAAATCAGAATTAGTTTACAGCTTCAAAGAATAGGACTTGTGGTTGCAAATGCCCTCTTTCACACATGGTGAGTACATCAGCCCAGCTGCCAATCACCTATAGAACAAGCATCCATAATTACACAATTCCATGTCTCTCCATAAACATGGAACAAAAGACAGAAAATAAATTTTACCTTCACAGTCTTGTCGTCATACATGATCCACCGTTCATGGTCATGACTGTACGCAAAACAGTGATAATGCTGTCCATAGTAGCAGACCTGAAGAGAAATATTTGAGATATATATATAAAACCTCAAAGATATGTAACATAAAACAATTTCTCAAGTATTCACATATTTAATGAAAGATTACAATATATATTCATATTATTGACCAATAATAAAAAAGAACTTGTTAAGAATTAGAAAAGCATATGAATGATTAACTTAGACCTAATAAAAGGTCAAAGGGGTCGCTCTTGTCTCCTAATAAGTAATAACAAAATGGTTATCTACCAACAAAATGGGATCAATTATGTTATAGGAGGCTTACCACTGAAACAAGGCAATGTTTGCTCTTTGGATCAAGGCCACGATAAAGGACACTGATATCTATCTCAGTAGATAAGGCCACTAATGTTGCCGTTATGTCTTCAACACTCTCACAAGTATTCTGCCAACCCAGAACTGCAGGAAAGAGGCCAAGCATTAAAATCAGAAAGCATAATATGCAAACATTTTCTCAATGCTGCAGCTCTTGAAAATATTGCACAAAGCCAGAAAGGGTAAAGAGATGAGAGGGGCTACCTGTTGTGAAAACATGTGGTGGAGTTGATAGGAAATGATGGATATGGTTATGTTTCCCACATCCGCGAGCATCTGGATCACAAGCCAACTGGTGGTTCATCTCTACAAGATTCAGAAGCTCATCAAAGGAGCTATCTTGACACATAACCTGAAAGGCAAAAAACAGATAGAAGTCAAGCCACAGAACTATTGATTGTCCCATAACACACTTCTTGTTCAATTCTCAATATTATTTCCATATGACCATCTAAGCATCATTGTAAATGTTCCAAATAACATGCCTTCATTGTTCGGAGAGCACTTGCATTAATATTGTGAAAGAAAGAGCTATATTTCAGATGTCTAGACTCTAATCCACATTCGTAGCAGTTCATCCGTTCAAAAACATCCATTCCAAAAAGAGAGTGTACAATACAAGCACTGTTTGCACAATCCCAAGAGCCCATACAACTGCTGTCTACTGATTCTGTATCAGAAGCACCTGAGGCTGATGCAAATGATTGATGCAAGCAATCAAATATTACGCCCAGCACCTCAGAAGCATCGTTCATCTGGCCCTGTAGATGACAGCTATTTAGATCAGTACTTGAAGACGGGGGTGTCAGATGTAAGCATGTGTGCTAAGGGCAAAATTATGGTTTGATAACTAAAGAGAAGGCAAAAATAAGGCTGTAAGGATAGTAATTAGATTTACCTCCTGGAAGAGCAACCTATCAGGATACAGGTTGCTCAGGGCAATCCTCAGGGAATTAGGAGCAACAGCATCTCTTCGTGTTTCAGAAGATGCCAAGCTCAGAGCAGTAAAGATATCATATAAAGCGCATACAACACAAGGATCACCAACATGAATATGCTCTGAAGATGATCTCAAGAATTCATCTCGAAATCGTCTTAGATGCCACAATGACTGCAATGAAACAACATAGGAAACATCTCAAATACAACATCTCACAAAGTACAAAACCAAAAAAATAGAAGTAAAATACATGTAAAAGACATCCTGCTATGACCTAATGTGTAATAGTACTAAAGCAGTTTCTCATTACAAACCTGAATAATTACATTTAGGAAGCAATTATATTCACCAACTTCATTCTTTAGCCCTGTTCCATATACTTCAATTCCATTAACAATCCCAGTGGCAACATCCTCACATGAAACTCCTAAATTAGCCATCTCTGAGATCTGTGCTGTCCCAGAACGAGGTATCAAGGGTAACTTTTGATGTGCATGGAATGTGTCTGGCAAAAAGGTGAGAGAAATAACCAAAATTTAACAATAAATCTCAGGGGTAAAGAATTGGAAATAAAGGATCACAGTATCAAAGATTCCAAGTAATAACTAAGAACTGACAAAAGATGAGATAAAAAAGGATATACAATTCCTTGGAACAAATTTGTACAACAAGCCTTAATAAGCAACAAACTTTTTAAAATGAAAAAGTGCACCAAAGAGATGAGGCTGGGCTTTGATTTAAAGCGAAAGTGCAAAGTGAAGCGTCACTTTTTCAAACAAAACGAAGCAAGTCGCTTTTTCACACAAAGTGACGCTTTTCCAAAGAATAACAATTAATTCAACACTCAATATTTAACAATCAACTCAATAATCATTATTCAAATTTCAACAATCAATATTCAATATTCAATGATTCAATATTGTATATTCAATATTTGTATCACAAAAACCGAATAAAAAAATTGCAAAATCATAAAACATTAAAATTACAATTTTCAGCCTTAAGCCTTTGAAAAGTTTTAAAGAAAAAATTAAGGGAGTATGGCCTGATTAAAAAGTTAAATTAAAATTACAGCTTTATGCCTTTATAAATGTGTTTTTTAAAATGTAAACCTTTAATATATTTTTTAAAGAATGAAAGAATCTGAATATAAGATTTTCAGAATCAGAGGAAGAGTGGAAGACTACCTTACGGTCCTTACTGAACACTTTGAGAAAAAAAAAAAAAAAAAAAAAAAANGTTTCAGAAGATGCCAAGCTCAGAGCAGTAAAGATATCATATAAAGCGCATACAACACAAGGATCACCAACATGAATATGCTCTGAAGATGATCTCAAGAATTCATCTCGAAATCGTCTTAGATGCCACAATGACTGCAATGAAACAACATAGGAAACATCTCAAATACAACATCTCACAAAGTACAAAACCAAAAAAATAGAAGTAAAATACATGTAAAAGACATCCTGCTATGACCTAATGTGTAATAGTACTAAAGCAGTTTCTCATTACAAACCTGAATAATTACATTTAGGAAGCAATTATATTCACCAACTTCATTCTTTAGCCCTGTTCCATATACTTCAATTCCATTAACAATCCCAGTGGCAACATCCTCACATGAAACTCCTAAATTAGCCATCTCTGAGATCTGTGCTGTCCCAGAACGAGGTATCAAGGGTAACTTTTGATGTGCATGGAATGTGTCTGGCAAAAAGGTGAGAGAAATAACCAAAATTTAACAATAAATCTCAGGGGTAAAGAATTGGAAATAAAGGATCACAGTATCAAAGATTCCAAGTAATAACTAAGAACTGACAAAAGATGAGATAAAAAAGGATATACAATTCCTTGGAACAAATTTGTACAACAAGCCTTAATAAGCAACAAACTTTTTAAAATGAAAAAGTGCACCAAAGAGATGAGGCTGGGCTTTGATTTAAAGCGAAAGTGCAAAGTGAAGCGTCACTTTTTCAAACAAAACGAAGCAAGTCGCTTTTTCACACAAAGTGACGCTTTTCCAAAGAATAACAATTAATTCAACACTCAATATTTAACAATCAACTCAATAATCATTATTCAAATTTCAACAATCAATATTCAATATTCAATGATTCAATATTGTATATTCAATATTTGTATCACAAAAACCGAATAAAAAAATTGCAAAATCATAAAACATTAAAATTACAATTTTCAGCCTTAAGCCTTTGAAAAGTTTTAAAGAAAAAATTAAGGGAGTATGGCCTGATTAAAAAGTTAAATTAAAATTACAGCTTTATGCCTTTATAAATGTGTTTTTTAAAATGTAAACCTTTAATATATTTTTTAAAGAATGAAAGAATCTGAATATAAGATTTTCAGAATCAGAGGAAGAGTGGAAGACTACCTTACGGTCCTTACTGAACACTTTGAGAAAAAAAAAAAAAAAAAAAAAAAACTGAGAATCTGAAGCAAGAGTCCAAGAGAGTGAGATAAGTGTGTCATTTGTCAATGACAAGGTTGCAGTTAGCAGGAGGCAACAAGATGGGGTCCGGTCATCTAGCAGACGGCAGGCAACACCCTTTCAAGTCTGGAATCTCACAGCAACTTAGAAGAGAGGTCGTGACTTGTGAAGCCTAGAATTTCAGGTTATTATGTTTCTCTTTTTTTTTCCCTGTGTTGACCGACGTTTGACTCCACTTCACATGAGAAAGCATCGCCTGGCCTCACCTTGTCACTTCGTCACTCCACAGAGAAGCGAGAGCTTCCCGACAAGGCTGCGCCTCACCAGGGCACAGCATCACATCGCACACATCACTTATGCACTTTAAGCACAGAAGCGAGTGCTTTTAATAACTTTGTTAATAGGTTCCCCAAAAAAGGTGCTTTGGGTATGGATACATAAGTGGATAAAAGTACTTTCATCACTGAATGGGGGCATTTATGTAAATTTCATTAAGCTGCTTTTAGGTTTGGATATACAAGTGTTCCTAAATAAGCTGTTGTCTTTTAGAACAGCATTATTTAATAAAGCTCATAGGATAACTTGTAGAGATAAGCCTAAAACAGTATTAACAAATGTCCAAAAAAAGCTGTTTTGGTTTCGATACACAAGTTGATAAAAGCACTTTCATTACTGACTGGGGCATTTGTGTCGGAAAATTAATAAGCTGTTGGCTATTACACCAGCTTTATTTAATAAACCTCATGGGGAAACTTAATAGAGATAAGCCTAGAACAGTTTATACAAGAATCATAAGATTCATAACTCATAAGCTCTTTTCAGAAGCTCCAAAAATTTAACAAACTAACTATAAGAGCTTACCAGTAGATAAGCTCAAATAACCAGTAAATAAATTTTTATTAAATACGGCCCACGTTTAACTATTTCAGGTAATCATATTAGCTCAACACACAGCAAAACACATGTACACACATACATCTAGGAGGCCATATAAAGAAACAGCTCTATAATATAAAACAATGCACCAAAATTAAAGGGGAGATAGATTCACATACCAAGGCTTTGTCGTACAGCTTTCTTAAGATCAGCTTGAAACCTTTCTTCATCATCATCCTCCACATGCAGCTGTCTCAACGTTTTCGGGCCACTCTCTCCAGCATGCTTTTTTTCTACATTGCAAACAAAAATATGGTGAATTCACAAGTTAACTTCAGAAAAAGGAATCATAATTACATCTCTTTTAGGTAAATAAATATTTGACAAGAATATTTCTTTTATAAGTTAACATTTGAAAATAAATGTTATGAACTGATCGTCACAGGCAGAAAAAGAGACAGAAAATAACACAGAACTTGTCTGGGTTTTCTTGAGGCCCCAGAACTCCCTAATTCCCTTTGCTAATCTACATGAAGATGCATATTGTAGTATAGTTGTATCCTGATGGAGTGGTCTTTAACTTACTACTATAAAATGGGGAACTATTCCTGTCAGGGGAGGGCAAGGAGGGGAATCATTGATTGAATAACCATTTGATGTTTCTTAAAGAGTATGAAAAATAACTGTATTTACTATCATAATCTGGAAAACATATGTAGGATTCCAACAAATAGACCCAAAACAGAAAAAAATTAGATTAAAATTACTAACAAATGAAGAAATGTTTTTAGCAGTACCAAGATTCCTACATATGTTTAACAATTGGAGCATTACATTGAAGAAAACCAAAACAACAATAGTAAGAAAGATTGAAATTATTGTGAGGATCATACACTGTAGAATTATTGAAGAACGAAAGAATCTTTTTTCAGGAGTATAAAAAATCTCTCATGCACAATTCAGTACACATGCACAAAGCAGAAAGGGAAAGGGAGAAGAAAGGATTAAGAAATTTGCAAACACAAAAACAAACACATCTCATAAGCCAAGACCTAGAAAACAACTAGCTAAGCAAAATCCTCATGCACTCTCTTAGCTAGCCAGTTACGGCTCGAGATGATAATACAGCCTCTTACTCAAAACTTCTGGGTAAGGAGCATGAGAATAAACAATTTCATGATCGTGGACATTTTGAAGTGTAAATGATCTTTTCAGCAGTAGTTTTTTACATGTTAGCAGTAAGGGGGAGGACTGAAATCCTAGTTTATAATCAATTGAATAGTGTTATCTTAGGTAGCAATATAAAATAATAAGTCAGAAAGAAAAGACCAGAAGTAAATTGTTAAATTGTCCAAAAAAAAAAAAGGTAAACACTGTCACTAACCTAGTGAGTCATCCAAAGGTCTCACTTCACCAACTTCAATATTTTCCGCTCCAGAAGTAACTGGTGGACACTTTTCTTCATTATATTTTGCTGAACCCTTCTGACGCCTACTTCGTCTTCCTGCCCGTCGATCAGAAGTCAAAGTACCATCCTCAAGAAATCCTCCATTAGAAAACCCTGAGCAACATAAAAGATGTTTAAAATTTATAATGGCATCAACCAATACCATGAAACTCTCTCATACTGACCAAGGGCAATACCAGCTTTGTGTATATCTGAAACCGTGGAGTTCTTTGGATGGCCCTCCAATGGAGATCCATTACTCTGAAGCAATTCCTAAAAAATACAATCCTTACATGTTAGAATCATTTACGCTGAGCCAAAAATCCATGTGACTAGCCATCCTCCAAACTTTAGGGGGACTCAAGGTCTAAATTTCAGGGAAGAAATTTTGAAAGGTCATATTTGTATTACACAGAGAGAGAGAGAGAGAGAGAGAGAGAGAGAGAGAGAGAGAGAAAGATGAAGAGCCCCAAAATCTTCACCTTCTTGGTAGTTCCCTGTTGCTTATTGACAACTTGATCTTGCTCATTGTAATTCAAAAAAGTATCGGGCACTGCTTCAGGCATCTCCAGAAGTGTTCTTGCACCTTTTTTATGTTGTTCAGCAAGATGCTTTAGTTTAGCCTCATTCTCAATTCGTCTTTGATACTCCAAAGTTTCTTCAAGCTTTCTTTCCTCTGCTTCAAGCTCAATCCTGCGTCTTTGCTCCTCCTCCTCCTGAGTTATAGAGTTGCTTCCCCCAATAGAAAGCTCAGCATCTTCACCGTCTCCATCATGAACAACTGAAAACGAGCTGTCAAAACATAGAAATTTTGAGAACATTAAAGGTACTCCACAGCTTTCTTTGTGCAATTTGTAGAAGTTAAGCAGTTCACTATATGAAATATCTAAATTATGGAGACATACGCCTCTTCAGCAGTGTCATGGTGAAGTACATGCAATCCATTCCCATTAGAACCCTGAAAAGAAAAGCGGTAAGTTATCGATTCTGCTCCAGCAAGTGACTACATCCATAAAAAAGAATTAAAGAAAAGATAGATTTGACACTAAGGACCTTTAAATCCTTGGTTTTCCGATAATCCTTGATCTTTTTCTTATCCCTTGTCTTTTCATGTGAATGTTTTGCATTCTCACTTCCTACATTTGAGCTCTTCTTGGAATCACGGGCAAGTTCTGCCAGAAATGCTTCTCTTGCAGCATCAGATTTCTCTGTGGCATCTCTCTCTGCTAGATCCTCCAAGTGGGCCTGCAGAGGAAGGTATATATCATCTAATCATCATATGAAAGAACAGGGGAAAAAATCAAGAGAGGAATAAAAAGAAAAAAAAAGAAAAAAAGAATAGAAAGCATTATGCAGACAAGAACATTTACTGACCCGCAGATATGACTTCACTAGAGGAACTAAGATCTGTCTATAATCATGGGCAGACACAGATTCAAGCTTAACTTCCAACTGCTGCATCCCACTAACTACCCGCATGATTCTTGCATCAATTTTGCTCAGCTGCATTAAGGAAAAAGTTAGAATTAGATGAGCATGCTGATCTTGACAATATAGTTTGAAGGAAAACAATGACTTGTGCACCAACCTCAACTGAGACATGTTCCTTCTGTCTCTGTATTGCAACTTCTACACATGAGTCTGCCTGATTAAGGTAGTCTTTCACCCTCCAATCATCATCTTCACCAGATTCCAAATCACAAAGATGAGATGAAATTCCACCATAGTTATCTTCAAATCCAAACTGATTAACATTAAGAGATTCTGAGTCTTTTAGAACACTTGAAATGGCTTCAATCTCAAACCTGTAGTTGGTACTAGTAGCCTCATGATGACTTTCCATGAGTTCATCTCGCCGCTTCTTCAAGGCAATATCATAACTTCGGCGGACAAAATCTATTGTGTGCTCCCTTTTCTTACCCTCTTCTAAACAGAGATCTTCTACCACCTGTAAAGCCTCCTCATAATTTAAATGCTCACATTTTCTCTCACACAAGCCCTGAAGTTCATAAAATTCCTTCTCAAGTAATCTTACAATTTCCATAGCCTGTTGGGCTTTCTCTTCTCTTGAGCGTGACCAGGATGTCAACTGCTCGCCACTTGATGTGCCCATAAATATCCATGATAACAATTCATCAGAATCAAGTAAGCCTCCATTGTCACATTGGATATTAGAAGAAATTGCTGCAGAATTAGGATTAGAATCAGCAACAACTCCATCATGAAACATGATGGGAGTAAGCTTGCATGGCTTGAAATGCTCGTCAAACAATAAACATGAACCATCCTCGCTGAAAACTATTTTCTCCATAGCATCAACTCCCTGAATGCCAGTATTAATATCATCTATGGCACTACTTCTCTCAGGATACCTACCGAGACCACAGGAATGAGAAAGCTCCTGAAGAAATTTCAGAATTTTCTTAAGTTCAGGAGCACCCAAAAAACAAATGCACAAGGGAGTTTGATCAATATTGTAGTTGAGCAGCTGAGATCCATAACCAAGACTTTGGAGCTCCTCTACTGCAAAATGTATAACCTTGCTCAGATGACTAGAACCAAGATATTTGTTTTTAATCAGTGTTTGGAATACAGCATTTATCCTTTCAAGAAGCTTTGCACGTTCAGGGTCATCGGCTATTGGCCAGCTTTCAGAGGGAGGACAAATCTTAGTGCCTTCATTGCCATCACGGTCCATCCAAACTTCTGAGTTCTTATCATATTCTCTACTGTCAACAGTACTTCCATTGCATCCATCTCCAAATGTCTTCTTTATAGGTGATCGATCCCACCCATATACATTACAATAGGGATCAGAAATATCATCTTTAGACTCATCCACGTCATTCCTTGTATATGTGTTTTCTAGAAAACCATGCACCCGGCATTTTAATTGTTTCTCAAGCAGTTTTGCTGCAGCATTAACATCTAAGGGTTTCCAAGAACAATTGAGAAGCATCTCAACCCACTCATTCTCCACATTTTGAGGCAACACTGACTGCAGCTTAGGAGACAAACTACACATGTGCTCATTTATGACATGCTGAATATGAGATTCAGAGTCTGCAAATCTTTCAACACAGTGGCAACATGTCCAAAATTTCCATGCTTTATTAGCTTCAGCAAATGATAAAGCTTCAGATAGTACTTCATTTGCCAACCCATCCTTCAAAGAACCGAAATGGGATTTGAGGTCCACAATCCTAATCCTAAGCAATTTTTTCTTCATATCTGTACTCATTGAATTCCAATAGGACCGCACACAGTCCCTTCTCTCCATGGAAGACACATTCTTCCTGGCATTTCCACTCTTCCTTCTCTCATTTCCCCTCTGCCCTGTCCCAGCTGATAAGTCTAAGCTCCTTTCCCCATCATTAAATGACTGAGCTGATTCCGACTTCTGCTGCAATAGTCTTGCGGCAGCCACTCGAACCTCAATCTCTTTCCTTCTTTCTTCAGGTGTCTTAGTGGCCTTCTTAATTTCATTGGGCTTTCTTGCCTGTACTAATCTTAACTCCATAGGGTCCTCTGACATCCTCCTAATTGGTATCAACCTGAACTTCTCCTCACCACTTCCAAAGTTTTTCACCCAAGTAGAAATAGATGCAAGGTTAGATCTCTGAATCAAATTCCTTAGCTCACCTTGTACATGGGATATCCGAGCCTCAGGAGTGGATACCTTCTGTTGATTCTCCTGTAAGCTCTCTTTTGCAGGATCAATAGGGTTTTCAATTGCCAATGCCCTCTCACACTCCTGGACAACCTCCTCATATTCCTTCCCATCATTTGCAGCCTCATACAACAAATTTGCATAGAAATGTGCAAACTCAATAGAATTAGGGGACATCATCACTGACTTCCTAGCACTGTCAATGGCATTCTTCAAATGCCTGTTCTTCACATTGGGATCATCAATAATAGATGCCACTTTAACACAAACAGTGCCCTGGACCCGATAAATCAAGGCCAAGTTGGGCGAGTTCTCATGCTTCGCACACAAGTCCTTCATCAACCTTAGGGCTTTGTTGTGGTTCCCTCTACGCAGGGAGGTCAGAGCCCGCTCGCATTCGAGCTTGATATTAGCATAAGACGAGGAAGCATTCGTCTCCGATTCAACCACTGCCTGGTCATGCCGAATCAAGGATTTCTCCTGAACCAAAAGTGCGGTTGTGTCCGATTCGAGCGGTGCCGGTGGCGCCGCCCCGTCGACTGCAACGGCCGCAACCTCCACCGGCGCAACTGAGGGTTTGGAGCGAGGAGCGATCGGTCGCTTCTTGTGCCCCATCAATTTCCCCTATACCAATTCACTGACATGCATATATATGCATCTATCTCCTCTCTATGTACATAAAGACGAAATTAAGCAGTGATACGAAGGCGCGCGGGCGTGTACATATACATACGTATTTTATCGTGTAAGGAGAGATACACTCACTGTGAATCAAGAGGGAGAGAGAAGAATGGCCGGGAGACGTCGGAATCGATCGACGGCCGATGAACGGGGAGGGTGGATATATGTAGACAATTGGATGGGAGCGTCGCAGTTTTCTCTCTCTTCTCTCTCTCTAAAACACAGTGAGGGGATTTGGGAGTGGGGGAGGCGAAGGCCGTGCTTGGGAAGATGTGTTTGTGTAATGTGTTGTTGGGGTAGAGGACTGAACCTGAACACAGTCCTTAGAGGAGAAAGATGAACGACTTTAATTTGTGGGCGAGGATAAAATCGGAATTTCATTATCCATCGCGCTTTGGGTTCGCATTTCGCATTTAACCCATCGCCTTTTGTGACTCACCTCCTCATCTTCATGAATCATGGCTAACTCAATTTTACACTTACAAGGGTTAAAGTACCTGTCAAGTCCTTGTATTGCAGTATTTTGTTTAATTTAGTCTTTATATCTCAATTGTGATCAATTTAATCATTATACTTTAAGATATAGAATAATTAAAGACAATACTTGTGATCAATTTAATCCTTGTACTTTAAGATTTAAAACAATTAAGGACAATATAAAAGTTAAAAGCTTTGTGGTCAAGTGGCATAGATGTGACCTTCTTAAGTGAGAGATTATAGGTTTGATCCCCAGTAGAGGCGTTAGTTATACTTTTAACCTACTAGGAGTCTAACCCATCATTTTTCTTTATTTTTTACTAACCCATAACAAGTTTGAAGCCTTAGGATTTAGGCAACTTTCCTAAATCAAGCTTGGATTTCCTACCGTGTTTGCAAGTAAACAATTCAAGGACTTCAAAAAATCTCACTTAGGCATTTTATCAAACATCTCATATGCACAATTTTAAACATGAGAACATGAAGCAATTTAGCATATCATTCCACCCCATTTTTGTACAACAAAAGACACCATCAACAAGACAATTCACCAAGAGCAAAAGCAAAATAAATCTACACTAATCATTAAACAAAACTATAATCATTAAGCATTTGAGTTTAGAGGTAAACTAAAGAGTATAAAACTAAATTTCTTCATTCAAAAGCTAAGTGCATTGTATTATGAACAAGTAAAAGCAACACTTAGAGCAAAAACATGCAAAGAAACACTAACCCGAAGCATTTTAATTCACAAAATTCAAAAATTAGCAAAATTCGTGGGTTAGGTTTCTCGCACAAAAACTATGAAATTAAGAATAAAAATTAAAGAATATGATGGAGAAAATAGGTAAGCAAGTTACCTTGAAGCCTTAGAAGGAATTTGGAGTGGAGATGAGTGTGTTTTGAGAGCAAAAGTTGAAGAGAATGAGAAGAAAAAACGGGTTGAGGCTGCTGTGCGAAAGAGACAAATGAAAAACAACTGGGGGAAAAAAACTTTAAAACTAACGATCAAAGTTTGACCAGAGGGTCTCGACGCGTCGAGCCCTACAGATTTTTTTTAAAAGGCTACGGCACCCACTCGACGCGTCGAGGGTAACTCTCGACGCGTTGAACTATTCCAGAATGCCAGATTTTTAAGCTCTTATTACTTTGACGCGTCGATGCTAGTCCCGGTCGCATCCAAAATTTCCATATTGCAATTTTTCTCACTGTTTTCAGCAATAGAATATCAAGCTAACCCCCAAAACAAAACAACACTCAATAAAGCAAAAATTCCACTCCAAAACCATAAAAACACAAAAACTTAAGCTTCAAAGATTTTCAAAAATTCATTTAGCATCATGCAATTTCAAAATAAAGCAACTAACATCGAAATTCCATATTCCCATTCCACCATGCAAAATAAACTAGCAAAAATTAAAATGCAAGAAATTAAAGGACTTGGGTTGCCTCCTAAGAAGCGCTCGTTTAAGGTCATGAGCTCGACCCCTTATTTCAAAGTTCATCCCGGGTGATCCGTGAGGCTACCACCATCACTAGCCTCAATGAAGTTTCCAACACAAGTTTTAAGTCCCAAAAGATATTATTTTTCAACTTTCTCCACCATGGGGTTCCTCTCCAATTGCACAAAAGTAGCACCTCCATTACTTGAAAAAATTTTCCACACTTCAAACTCATCAAGTGCCCTTCCAACATGAGGATCAAAATGTTCACCTTCATCATGAATCTTGCCTTCAATCACATCAACCACAAAACACTTTTCAACACAAGGAGATTTAGGCTCATCAAAAACATTAACTGCAACTTTTTCTTCTCCAAAGTTAAAAATTATTGATCCCTTCCTCACATCAATCATAGCCCCTGTTGTTGCCAAGAAAGGTCGCCCCATTATGATTGGAATACATGGGTCTTCTCTAATATCCATAACAATGAAATCACAAGGCACGAAATATTTGTCCACCCGAACCGGGACATCTTCAAGTATTCCAATAGGGCTTTTGGTTGACCGGTCGGCAAATTCAAGTGTGAGTTGAACCGGCTTTGGTTCTCCCAAATATAACCTTTTGTACAAAGATAAGGGCATTACATTAACACCCGCTCCTAAATCACAAAGTGATCTATTAATGGTCAACCCTCCAATAACACATGCGATAGTGAAACTCCTGAGATCCCTTAGCTTAGAAGGAAGCTTTTCTTCATCATTTATTAGGACTCGGCATTCTTGTGTCATTGTAATAATTTCTTGAGCACCAAATTTTCTTTTCCTTGAGAGAATCTCCCTCAAAAACTTGCCATAAGAAGGCACTTGAGTGAGTAAATCAAGCAAAGGGGTGTCTTTAGCATGTCAAAGCCTTTGTAAATACATCAACTACTTGAGGATAAGTAGTAAGATGAGAAGGAGTGATAACACCTCGAGTAAAGGCCTCTTTGATGTAATGACAATTCACCTCTATGTGCTTTGTGCATTCATGGTATACCAGATTTGCATCAATTTGAATGGAACTTGTATTATCACCGTGAAGTGGAGTAGGATCAATTGGAAGAAATCCAAGTTCAGAAAGAATGCCACACAACCACACAATTTCAGAACACGTGGCAGACATGACTTTATACTCGGCCTCCATACAAGATTTACAGACACTCTCCTACTTCTTACACTTTCAAGAAATCAAGGTATCTCCAAGAAAAATGCACCATCATGTGGTAGACTTCCTAGTATCCAGGCAGCCAGCCCAATATGCATCACTATATTCAGTCAAATGAAGAACATATTTTGTGGGAAAAAATAACCCACGAGTAGGTGACCCAATTAAATATCGAATTATGCGAAGAACTACAACGAGATAGAGATGTCGAGGTGATTGCATAAATCTGCTAACTATATGAACATCATATGAGATATCGGGTCTTGTAATGGTTAGATAGATAAGATTAACAACAAGTTGTTTATACATTAAAAAAAATCGGGCAAAAGTTCGCCTTTATCTTTTCGGTATTTCACATTCACCTCCATTGGTGTATCAACAATAGTAGCATCCTTTAAAGTAGTAAGCTCAATGAGATCTTGGATATATTTATGTTGATTTAATAACAAACCATAACCTCTAGAGTGAACTTCCAACACTAAAAGTATGTGAGATGCCTAAGATCTTTCATTTTAAATGTACTATACAACATATTTTTAAGCGATCAACCCATTATCATTACCAGTGATGATAATATCATCAACATACACTAAGAGAATGACCATACCAGTGATTGTCTTGTGAAAGAAGAGTGAGAAATCATATTGACTTTGTGTAAAGGGAAAAGTGAGCAAAGTGTTGCAAAACCTTTCGAACTAGGCTCTAGGTGCATGCTTTAACCCATACAAACAACGTCTTAGCTTGTAAACCTCATGAGCAGTCGTCATTGACCTATCGATGGGCTTAATATTTGGAGAACACGAAACAATGCCTCAATTATAATTTGCTTCAAGTGCTTGAAGTTTGGCTTCCAATGTTGCCAACACTTATTTTCCACAACCTGTTTATAACAAGTGGGGATAGAGATAGAAGATAACAAAGTAGATATAGCAACAGGGGTTGAAAACCCATACCTTTCAATGGGTTTGTGAGGTCTAGAGCTTCTACAAAGAGGAGGGGGATCACTGGGACTAGGTAAAATAGAATCAAATGTCGCAGGTTAATGTGAATGAACCTCAATGAGACCTGTAAGAGGATCAGATGCAAGAAGAGTGCACATATGATAAACATAACCAGGTTTAAACCTTTGTACAGTTGTTGGTGATGCAGAAAAATATGGTAAAGTAGTAGATAGAGAAGGGAGTTCTGAAATCTGTTGTGTGCTAAAGAATAGCTGGTTTTTCAAAAAAAAAAAATGACATTCCTAGAGACATGAGGCATGAGTTTCATAGCAAAGAAATTCTTTTTGTGTTCCAACATATCCTAAGAAAGCACACTTAATAGATTGGGCAGTAAATTTATTCATCTCATGTGTAGAAATGTGCGCAAAACAAACACATCCAAAAACATGAAGATTGGAATAATTTGGCCCATGTCCAAATAAATAAAAATAGGGTGAATTATGTTCAAGTTGGGGGATGGTAATCTCTATTAATTAAATAAAGTGCAGTAGCTAAAGCTTCACACTAAAAATGAGAAGGAACGCAAGACTCAATTAGAAGAGTTCGAACAACATCAAGAAGATGACAATTCTTTCTTTCAACCACATTGTTTTGTTGTGGAGTGAAAGGACAAGAACACTAAGGTATGATCCCATGATTTTGAAGAAAGAATTGAAATTCATTTGAGATATATTCCCCACCTGAATCAAATTGCAAGATTTTGATTTTAGCAGAAGATTGTGTTTCAATTAAAGCAAGAAAGACCTTAAACACATTGAAAATCTCACTTTTAGTTCTAAGAAAATGTACCCAAGTAAAACGAGTGAAATTATCAATAAATGTAACAAAGTATTTGTAATGTTCATGAGAAATTACAGGTGCAATACCCCCCCCCCCCCATACATCAGTATATGCAAGTTCAAAAGGTTTGGTAGTGCTGGTTTGATGCAATTGAAAAGGAAGTGTTTTGCTTTTACCAAGTTTACAAGATGCACAATCAACAATATCATTATTAGAAGAATTTTTTTTCCAAGTAACCCAAATTTAAGCAAGACTCAAATTACATGAGAATTAGGATGTCTTAAATGTATATGCCACAACTGATTATCACATTGAATAGCATTACAATCAACATATGAGATATACAAGGTAAAAAACACTAAGATCTTATAGCAAGGTGAGGAGCTAGACACAAGATGATCTCGGAAATTTTGGCTATGTTACCATGTCAAAACATAAAAGAAAGAGAGAGTTTATGAAATATTTTCCTGAAGAAAGAGAGAGTTTATGAAATATTTTCCTGTATTTTTGCTGGTCAAAATTACAGTATATATATACAATAATAATAATTAGGGAAATGTTATTTACCCCTCGAAATTTTATCCCTAGTATTTCCTCCATGATGTGGCTAATAATTATTGGGTGTCTATGCACTACTATAGAAAACACTTTTAATGTTTTTTTATACATACATCATCGGTTTTTTGGCGACGTATTTATTCACGACATTGTAAATCAATGATACGACGTCGGTTATTTAAAACTGACGTCATATCTTTTTTTTTTAAATAGAGAAACAATGTCGGTTATTTTAAAAAATCGACGTTGTTTCTATTAAAAAAACAACATTAGTTTTTTAAAATAACCAACGTCGTTTCTATTTTTAAAATTAAAAAAATTGAAATATAAAAATTGATTTTTTTTGTTAAATACTCCATAGAATTCTTAGCAGAGATCAAAGATGCGGAAAATAAAATAAAAAAATACTAAAAAAAGTATTTGTAAATTGTAAGAGAAGATAGAGAGAGAATAGGAAGGGTGGGAGCAAGTCGAGCAACGTGCGTGCAGTGTAATGTTTTTCTTAGATTAGGATGTCAAACTTTTCTTTTAGTTGGAATAATTGCTATTTGCTAGTATTACTATTAACTAAACAATTAAAATAACTCTAATACTCAATAATTTCGTAAAAAAAATACATAAATACTCAATAATTTCACAAAAAATACACAATACAAAAATTACAAATAATTCTAATACATAATAATTTCGAATACTCAATAATTTTGCAATAAAATACAAAAATTATCACATATTATAAACAAATAATTTGAAATTATTTAAAAATATTTATATGAATTCACAAAAATATTTTTAAAAATTCAAAATAAATTAAAATTATTATTTTCAAATTACAAAAATTCAAAAATTAAAATAATACTTCAAACAAAATTTTAAAAACTAACAAGGAGGAGATGAAGACCGTGGTTAATGGCTACGGTGGTGGTGACGGTGGCGGTGGCGGTGTGGTGACCGTGGTGGATGGCAGCGGTGGCGGTAAGGATGAGAAGAACAAGAGGGTGGTGGTGGTGGAGTGTCGATGGTGAGAAGAAGAAGAAGAAGAAAAGAGGATGAACAAGAAGAAGATGCAGATGAAGAAAAGAAAGGAAGATGTAGAAAAATGAGCGGATTGTGGCGATGAGGATGAGAAGAAAAGAATAAGGAGAAGAAGATGAAGATGAAGATTAAGAAAAAATGGACAGATATAGATATAAAAATATGCATATATAGGATAACTGACGTCGTATGCAATTTCTATTTTTAAATTAAACATATAACCGACGCCAAATGTTATGTCAATTTTTTTTAAACTAATGACATTTAGCGTCGGTTCCTTCCTGGAACCGCTTTTTAAAAAAATAATAAAAATTAACCATATACAACGTCGGTTTTATGCCTAACCGACGTTGTATATGATTTAAAAAATCTTTTTTTTTTTTAAAAGAAATTGCATACAACGTTGGTTATTTAAAAAACCGACATTGTATGTTATTATCAATTTTTATTTTTTTCGTGTAAGACATACAACGTCGGTTATTTAATTAACTGACGCATATGTTATTATCATTTTTTATTTTTGTATTCATGATTTACAACATCGGTTTTTTATAAACAACTTATGTTATATGGTTTTCAAATTTTTAGTTCACTTTAACGTTGGTTTTTTAAAAAACTGACATTATATGTTATTTCTGTAGTAGTGTTAATTGGGTGACCCCACTATTAGATAAAAATAAAGTTACTTGTATGTCCAACTAAAAAATGCCATGTAAGGAGGGAAGATTGAAGGGAAAAATTTTCGAAGGGTGGGTAACATTACTCTAATAATCAAATCCCTTAAACGTAGGCTCTAACATGAGAAGAATTACAATAGTAATTTAGTATTCTCTACAATTAAAAAACTATCAAACTATAACAAACCATCACATTGATGCTCATTTGATGATCGAAATAACGATGTGTTTTCTTTCTTTCTTTCTTTATTGTTGGGGAAAAAGTAAAGTGATTAAATGAAAATTTTATACAAATATGTTAGGAATAAGTGCAACTATATATTTTGATGATATTATATAATTGTATTAGGAAATTTTATACAAATGTTTAGCTGGTTTGATAGTTTTTTAATTGTAGAGAATAATGTTTAGCTAGTTTACATTGGTATGATAGTTTTTAGTTTTTTACCTTCCTATATTTAGTTTGATCAATATCAAAATTGAAAAAATAATTAATATCTTTTACTAGCCCTAGTTCCCTCTGGCATAAGAAACAAAGCCCTGATTTCATCTCTTAACATTAACCATGCATTCACATGAGAGAGGCTTGTGTGGATTACAATTTGAAATGATTCAATACTTTATGACTAAATTTAGTAGCTTTAATGAATGATAGTGAAGACTAAATCCGGAATTAACTCCCATATTTATCATAAAATTGTGGACCAAAACAAAAGACTTTTGTCTATGAAAGAAAGAAGAAGAAGATAGAAATAGGAATAATTTTAGATTCCAAAAATGGGAAGGTTTTAAAAAGTGGACAATTTTGAGAAAAACTCATTTGGAACATGTTTTTTTTTTTGTCAGAAACGCAAGTCCCAAATGAATTTATCAAAAAATTTTAAAACATTTTTTTGATTGGTAAACGTGAAACGCAAGTGTCACTTGCATTTTCAGTATAATACAAGAAATGCAAGTGGCACTTGCTTTTCTCCCAAAATCACCAAAAAATAATATCTTTGTGACTTGTGAGATTTTTGGCAACGGGAAAAAGCTTTTATATTTTAGAGAGGTTGTTTTCAAACGAGAAATTTTGGGAATGAATTTTCTATATTATACTATGTTTTTTTTTTTGTTTTTTTGAAATAATATTATAATAAAGTTTGTTCATAGAGATTTCATTTAATAAAAAACAGTTAAGATGATGAGCAAACAATAAGGAAGAATCAAACGAATTAACTAGATGATGATGAGAGCAACAATATCTGTGGAGTTTATTGAACAGGTTTTTAAAAGCCAACAAGGAAAGAGAGGGGGAGGAGAGATGAAACAAAGAAAAAGAAAAAAACATGTAAAGGCTGACAGCAGCAGAAGAAGAAAACAGAAAAAAAAAATAAATAAATAAACAAGCTACATTTCGCCAGCTAGGTGCGCAGCAGGTGCGCGAAACGCGCACTTGCCTTTGTTTTTTAACTTTGTTCTCCTTTCATTTTGTCAGCAGTGGGATCCACAATTAACCCATTCTTGCAGAAGTTTAATTTCACAAAATAATTCCTTCACACACTAATTAGTTGGATTTTTAGTCTGAAAAAACCAAATATAAACTACAGACGGGATGCTCTGAGCATTGAGCAGAGAGCAGCAGCTGATATGTATCTATGGCGAAGGAGCCAATAGAAATTTGGCAGGTGGCAGCTGAGCCAATAAAACAAATTTAATAAATAAATAAAAAATAACAAAAAAGTAGGATTGTCAGCTGCGCCTCAAGCGCGGCTGCTGAGTGCACGCGCCTACTGGGCGCAATTAGTGCAGCTGACGCGCACATGGTTTGATTTTCTTTTCAATGGGTGAGGCGCAATTACTGTAGGAAGAACCCATCTTTTGCAGAGTGATCTTTTTTTTTTTCTTTCTCATGTGTTCTCACTCTTCCACCTAAACAACTTTTGTACTATAAACTCCACAATATCAATTGATATGGATGTCCTTATGACTGTTTTGGAATATTTCTGATACATCACTTGGCAGTTTTAATACGCTGCAGCCTCAATTTTTGGAGAAATGTTCATATTATAAGAGAATGCAAGTGGCCCTTACGATTCACGTTAATCAATCAAAAAATATTTTTGAAAATAAAAATATTTTTGAAAATTTCAAAAAACTCATTTGAAACTTGTGTGTCCCAAATGGGGTTTTTAACAAAATTGTTCACTTTTTAAAACCTTTTTACTTTTGTCATTCATTTCAAAATTATTCCCATTTCTGTCTTTGGGGGCAACACAGATAAGAAAGAAAACCAAGTAATATTACACTGAACACTCATAAAATTTAGCACACTGATTCCTTAGGAAATCCCAAATACAAGAATCTTTACATGATAACTACAGCAAATGCATCCGTTCAACATAAGGTTGGACCAACCATTTACTAAGGGACTCTCCACGCCCTACAAAACACCCTGAGTTACCATTAACAGGAAGAAAGGGGGAGTTTAGCATGCTGAGCAGCTCTTCTATGGTTTGTCTCACAAGAGACGTGCCCGTCACCCGACTCCTTCGCCCCCACCCAGTCACGATATCAATGCGGTTGGGGCACACTCCGGAGGAAAGCATATGTTTGCGGAATGAGGCCAGCGTCCTCGACAGAGCTGTGACAGCAGTTCCATCAGACATCACGTGAAGGTTTATCAACCAGTAGCGGGAGCCTTTCTCCCGTACTGCGTCCGGGTAGATGTTCTTCTGTGCAGCCGCCTCCCACACGGATGCAGCTTCCTCCTTGAGCCCCGACTTGTGAAGGAAATCGACCACCGCGTCGACGAGTCCCCGCTTGCTCTCCCTGTCCTCGCTGCGCACCAAATCCAAGAAGCGGCTAACGTGGTCCCTAACGTTCTGCCCGTCAGGTCCCGCTGATGGCATCGTCTTCAAGAACGCGTGAGCTGGGTGACCCGTGATTTCCATAAGCTCGCGACAAAATCGCAGGTCAGATGATGTTTGGGCTTCTGTGCAGCAGCTGAGAAGCAAGGTATATGTTTGTAGAGATGGAGTTAAGCCCAAATTTAGCATGCTCTGGAGTAGGTAATACGCGTCAGACAATCGGTGTACCCTAAGGAAAGCACTAAGCAGAGAGTTGCAAGTAGGGACATTAGGGCATAAGCCCGCATCAAGCATCGCGTGATACCATTCCAGAGCCTTCTCTAGATTGCCAGACTTTCCCCATAGGTCCACCAAGATGCCATAAATATACTCATCAGGAACCCATTTTTTTCTCTTCATCTCAGAAAATACCGCCTCCACTTCTTCTAGATGCCCAAAATGGCCAAGAACCTCCATTATAGTGCTGTAAGTCACATTGTCGGGCTCAAACCCAGCATTTTGCATGTCACGGTAAAGCTTTAGTGCAGTTGTGTAGTTCCTAGCCTTAGCATGCAAGGCTATCATAACATTATACGTCACCAAGTTTGGCATACACCCATGGTTCACCATTTCACAGAAGAGCTTATGAGCATCGGGCAAGTGACCTGCTTTTCCAAGGCAGTTAATGATGACCCCATAAGTGAATGTGTCGGGAGAAAGACCGGCGACTTGCATCCTCTTATACAAATCCATGGCAACATCGAGATATCCAGCCTTTGCGTGGATGTCAATGAGTGTACAATAGGTGACACGGTCGGGCTCACACCCTGCTTTCTGCATTTGGTTAAAGACATCTAATGCTTCGTTCAAGTAGTTCGCTCGCCCATAGCCATGAATAATGCGGTTATATGTCACAACATTTGGTTGGCATCCATCATTGACCATCTGCTCGAGCAATTTGTTTATAGCCCCAAACTGCCTAGCACGCCCAAGGATACCAACCATGGTGGTATAGGTATGCCCATCGTGCTTGAACCCAGGTTTCTGTTTCAACCAGTCGAAAAAGCTGAGGGCCATTCTATGATCTTGAAGCTGCTTAAGAATTTGGTTCGCTTGATAGACGTCCAACGAGCAGTTGAGTTTCCGAAGAACGTCTTCTGTCTCTGGGCCCCAATTCATATGTTGCAGAATGTGAGAAACTGTTTCTACGGGATAGACAGAACCTGGAAATTGCCTGGCTATTGGATTAACTCCCATATGAGCTCTAGTCTCTCTTAGAGGCTTGTTGAAACCTCCTAGCCTGTCATTCATATCCTTGTCTATCGGAGCTTTTTTCTTGAGACGGCTTGAATAGGGTCTTGATTCTTGAGGTACTGTCCTCTTGCTATCATTGGTCGACACATGACCAACGCCTTTGACTGAATCATGGGTATCAACAAAATTTCTCGGGCCATTATTTGAAATGGGATTAGCACCTTTCACTGAACTATATTTCTCACCTCTGCTCTTGATGCCTCTGGAAGAATTACTATTAGCGGGCCTTGATGTTGCTGGTGCATCAGCTGAAGTTTTTCTGAAATTTTTTGTCGTCACAGGTTTGACAGTAGAAACAGGTTTTGCACACTCAACCATACAGTTATGCGATGAGTTAAATACTCTGCTGCCATCTGAGACCGGAATTTTATAATTTACTAAGTCGGATAAAAAGTTGACTGCTGCCATACCTGCCCTAACAAATTGATCAGAAAGTGGAGGCGATGAATGCACAACGTCCAATGCCTCCAAGCTTCCATAACTAACATGGTCCGCTCTCCCTGATGGATTAGAGGCGGGTATAACTTGTGGCTGAGAAACTTTGTCATCCGGATTCTCATTTTTATGGGAAGTCACAGCTTTTACAGCATCTCTCGAAACTAAGGTGGAAGATCTTTGCAGATGTCGAACATCGTTCCCTGTCTGTGGCCTTTTGGAAACGAAGGTCTCATCCTCAGGACAAGTACATGAACTGTCTGCTGCACTACTTCGTGACCCACCAAAGATGATCGACCTAGCAGTTTGGGAGAGAGTACCAAGTTGCTTTGCCCGTAACATGGTCTGCAATTAAATCTAAACACCAGGAAGGGGTATCTATTAGATTAAAGCAAAAAAACAATTCCACAAGAAAACCGTTTGGAACTCAAAGAAGCAATCACATCAAGGCTTTAGCCAACTTTATATTTAAGGGAGAGAAGAAAAGAGGAGATAAAGGTATATAACTACAAACACATAAATCAATATATGCAGACATTAATACATTGGACATTGGAGATAAGTGGGTTGCTTTTTAAAGAAAACCGCATCAATCAAATTTAGGCATCAATACTCTGGTAATGAAAATATTTTCCCACGAAAGAGGAAATAGTTAGCGAAAATGAGTATCAGTATCAATAGTTTAATGACAAGAACAGCAAATCAACACCATTTGCCATCTACATCATATCAAGACTGTAACATAAAAAATTTCCAAATATCAACAATTTTGATTTCAGAGCCTTTAATCATTCTACCAAGCATCAATGAAGAAAAGAAAAGGAGTTTCCAACACATGCTCATATGTGATGAGGATATTATATAAACCAACAGAAGAAATTTTTAATATTGCACTCCTATTCTGCAACCAGCACATTAGCTCTTATTTGTGTTTATTTCTAGTTTATATAACATTTATTGAAGGGTATATGCTCGCTTACTGAAATCTGTGGATACTCTCACAGCAGACTAACTTTCAAATCCAGGCTACCTTCATAAGGTTTCTTCTCAACCCCACCAATCCTCCACCCTTCCTAACATAAAGACAATAAGACCAGAGTAATTTTTTTTTTTTCTTTTTGGGGACATATCACTATGGTTGGTGTTTTTCTGTTCTTGGGTATGGTGTTTGCACCAAGGGGAGATTGGGAGAATGTAACATTTTCCCATTAATTATTATTATAACATAAGGGTTACAAGTTATAATATTAAAGTGTTTGTTATTTGGTGCAACAGTTATGGCTATACTTCAATTACGATGAGTTTGGTTAGGGTTTAGGACACCTAATGACATACAACTACTGCATTGCTTACATCAATTCCTCATACACCATCTAGAGAAAGTTGAGCAGAAAAAACAGCAGAGATACTCATATTGGTTCTACCGGTTTCTCAACCTTCATCAACCGGAAGCAATGGCTAGAGGTTAGTATATGCATTACGATCATTGGTAGTCACATAATTATGTTTCTGCGTGACATATCTATCTTACAATCAACACATCCATTTTTTCTTTACTATGTTCCAAATATATTGGAGCTCTTGAGAATCACACAAGAAAAATTTCATCTTCTTTTCCTTTTGTGAAGAGGTGGGGAAGAGGGGCTGAGCAGCAATGATTAGCAGTTTGTCAAGACATTCATTTCCTATTAAGGATTCAAATTTAAACCAGGCATTTCAATTTCAAAGCAGAAGATGAAACAATAGCTTTTCATACAAACAGGAGATCTCATAGTTCCATACAATCGCACCTATTACCCTTTCTTCACATCAATCAATAATTGAGTAAAAATTCAATCTTCAAACAATCCGATTGCAGAAATTACAGAATATGCTAACTTTATCGAATCAAATAAAAAGAAAAAAACAACCGCAGACTATAAATTGCCCAATAACAAGAATAAAAACCAAATTTTAAGAAAGATTAACAAATAACAAATACCCACATTACAGACCATTCAGAAACAACCGAAAATTCATTAATTACTACAAAGTACAAGGAACTAAGCGCTACCCAGAATTCAGAAGCAGAAGACTCACCATAGTAAGCTCAGACAGCTGCCATAAACACTGAGAGTCAAAATGAAAAGAATCATATGCAAGAAAGTAAGCAAAGAATGAAGAAGAGTCTTATAGAGAAAGAAAGAGAGAAGTTCAAGAATGGAAACACAAGAAGGGTTATATAGGGCGGCTCGACTCTCTCACTCTCTCTCTCTCTCTCTCTCTCTCTCTGCCGTCAACCTAAACAAGTCTCCCAAGTCCCAGCACTTTGGGGTATGTGTGTGATTGTGAGAATCGTCACTTGTGACTGTAATTTCCATTTTTCTTTTTCTTTTTTTTTTTTAAATTAAATCTTATAGTATAATAATGTCTTCTTTCTAATATTCATTTTCTTTCATTTTTATGCGTTTTATTTAATTGATAAAATATTAATTCTAAAAAAATTAATTCTATTGAATACATCTGATAAGAGGTGATAGAGATCAGAATAGTGCAATCCAAATTCAAAATTATGTTATTATATTATTATTTTTGTTAGAAATTTGAATTGTTGTTAGTATTTATATATTTTGTTTTGATCCAAATTTATTTGGCATAAGTTCATTCAAAATTAGCAAATAAAAATTATATATTCAAAAGTTAAATTAAAAATAATATTAAACAGAACAATATAATGTTTCAAATTATAAAAAATATCTTATAATAAACAAATAAAGAAGAAATTATTTTACTCTTAGAGCATCCTCATTTGTAATTTTTTGAGAGGTTTTGCCGCCTTTTTAGTCATTTGAAAGAGAAAGAAGAGTGGAGTTGTCCAGCAAAGACTTAGTTTTTTGTGGGTCCCGAGAGAGAAAGAGTAGAACTACAGAAGTCTACCGTCTTTGTCTGTGTTTGGCGCACATTCCAGCCTAGCTGGGGGCATTCGTCTGCATATTTCTCTTTCTTTTTTTTTTTGAATTACTTTTCATATTTTTTTTTGTTTTGTTTTTGTTTTTCTTTTTTTCTTCCCTCCCATCTTATTTTTTCCTAATTACACCTACAAAAACTTATTAATATTTATGCCTATTGGTCATGCTCAAGTTTAAACTCATTAGACATGTCAATATAATTTTTTAGAGAATAAAATTTTAATTTAAAAAATTATATAACTAAATCTAATAAAATAACAAAGATATTCAATTCAAAACATATCATAATATTCATAAAAATAACAAAATAATATATAAAAATCATAACAAATGCTAATATTGGTAAGTTAAATGACTTGAGTCTTAAAAAAATTTTAATAGGTTCTTATTTCTTAATATGACATCTCGTTAATTACCCAAGATACATTATGTTATCTTAGTGTCTAATTATCATGTTAATGTATCATGTCCCAAATAATATCACTTCTAAGTATATAAGACAACAATGGAAATACAAAAACATGTTAAAAACAGCAAACAAAAAACAAAACAAAGAAAAAGAAAAAAGTGGAAGTTATTTTCCCTTAAAATGGCATATTATAATTTATAAAAATCTGAATACACGGTAGAATTAATCACAATCATGTTTTAATTTACGTAGTAATAGTTAATTTGATAATTTGTATGTTCTGGTGCTCCAATTGCCACGTGTTCGTGCCTGGGAGTATCAGATCTGACAGAAGGGAGGTTGAATGGTGCCTGCCGTGCTGCTTCACATCTTATTTTCCCTTTTTATTTCCATTTCCTCGTATTTTACAAAATTTAAGGATTTTTTTACTTTTTCAAATATCGTTTATTCAATGTGGTTATTTGTTAGGTATAGAATTTTATAAGAAAAAGATTAAATAGAGCATTAAATTATTAGAAAAATACAAATTAAGCAATTAGACTCAAAAAAATTCTAAATTAATTCACGAACGCGAAAAAAAAAAAGTTACAATTAACATTTTTAACATGTTACTATATAGTTTTTATTAATTGAATTGTCATGTGTAATTATATATTTTTTTTCTTATTATCCTACTTGGAATACAGTATTTGACCAAATTCAAAGTCAAATTTTAAATCTCTAGAACCCGATACAGGCCAAATTGTTCAAGTACAGCGGATCGGCAATTGGCGTTTGTGTTTGGCATAAGATTGCAGATAGTCTCACCACAGTCCAATTCATATGTGCATGGAATAAAGTGAGCAATTTGCAAATCACTGGAGACGATCATGATCGTAAACTAGAACTTCTATTGTTGAGTTTCAACAAGGGTTCTTTTTTTCCCAATAAATAATTTTCCGATGTAATTGCCACCTCTCAATCATGACATGAAAATTGTGATGAAAAGATTTTTATTTTAAAAGCACAGAAGGTATTATATTTGAGAACTGAGTTCAAGGAGTATTATTCAAAGGTGAACAGGGGTGACTCCATTAGAATATGGCCCTACTATAAAAAGGAAAATACTACATGAACTCCCAAGTTTTACTCTCTACTTTTACTCCTGCACACAAAAGAGATGTTAGACATTTTTCTTGACACCACATGATGAATATAACCTATCATATCTTGCCATGTCGGGAAGTAAAAGTGAGGAAGTATAATATGGGAGTCCATGTAGTAGAATTCCTATAGAAATGGGGGTGTGTTCTTATATATATATATATATATATATATATATATATATATATATATATGACCCTTAATAAATGCACACAAACTACAACAAATGCACACATACTAGATTGTGTGCAATTCACCAAACATGAATGCACACAAGCTACCATGTGTGCATTGGTATAGTAGCTTGTATGCTAAGGGTGTCACGACACTCACGGGAACATGTGGATGTTATATATATATATATATATATATATATATATATATATATATATATATATATATATATATATATATGGGTATGACCAAAGAATAAGGCCATTCTGTAAAAAGTGAGGATTGATCTCAGTCGTTCATCAACATTGAAGGTAGTAAAAAAAAATAGAAAAAAAAAAAGAAGAGGAAACATAGAGTCGATTTTAATATTTGAATCCCACATTTTCTCCCTTTATTTTCCCGTAATCATCAACCATTAATCTACCCATATAGATGAATTAGATCAATCCTATTTTTTTTACGTGGAATCATGTTCTTACCTGAGCCCTCCCATGTCAATTTCTCTCTCTCCCTCTCTCTCTCTATTCAAGGAGTGTTGTATGGCTTTCCAAGAAGGTGGAAATTTGTCAATAATACATGCAACAACAAAATTATCATCCAAAGAAGTTAATTTGTTTAGCGATGATACGAAGTATCTCATGAAATTACTCTATCCAAAACCATGTTATGTTGTTTAATCTAACTGATGATATGAAGTATCTCATGGAATTGTTCCAACAAAGTCTTTGAGTTTACTATTATATAACAATATAATTTAAATCACTAACATGAAACTTCTTGCTAGAAGCATATTCAACCAAGTACTTGGTCTCAAGAGAGTCCCTAGCTCTTTGGCAAACTCAACATTTTGATATACATCAAAATGGGAATCAGTCATTTCAAGATGTGACTATGACATATATACTTATCATTATCCCACTTGATCATAAGGCGAGCTTGTTCAAGAGTTCCATCATCCATTTATGTTAGTCTTAGAGTACTCAACACGTACGCCACATTCAAAATGGTATGGAGAAAATGCATATTTTGCCAACATCTAAAACCAATAACCTTAAATTTGTCCAACTTTTAAAAGTTGGCAACCATGTCCTTCAATGTGGAAGTCATGATCAAGCTATTAGAAACTTTTAGATCGGCAGGGCCGGGGCCTAGGTCTTATATTAGAAACCTTAGACTTAAAAAAAAAAACAAAAAACAAAAAAATAAAAAACAAACAATGTAACCCTATATAATGATCTTCAAACACGCGATACACACTATCCGAAAAGTCTTTGAGTTCCCTTAACAAAGCAATGAAGGTTACCAAACTAAAACTCTTGAGATACAAGCATGCGATACACACTGTCCCAAATTTCAGATGTTGCTTTTCTAAGAAATTCAGCAAGGGTGTAGCTTGATATCTTAGTTTATAAAATTCTCTCATAAATTCTACATAATTTAGTCCAGATTTGTCATTGATAACATATAGTGACGGTAAAAATGTTACCGAAGTAATTATGATAAGTAAGTAACAATAGTTTTAGTACAAGAGTTTTGTGTGTAAGAAAACAGAGTGTCCCCCATCACTTGTTACATGAGCTCCACCTTTATACTATACATGGTAACGACCACAATAATGAGCACTAACAGCCTCCTAATTAACTGCAACAACTCCTCTCCATAAGTGTTCGGCTCCTCAGTAATTGTTGTGTGCGTTCCTTCAAAACTGTTCTTTGATGAGGCGGGCCCTAAGAACCGTTACCCCTTCCTAAGTGACGCCTGCTATAATTCATAACTCCTATCTTCGATGAGGCGGTGCTCTTAATGTGTGGGCTCTTGTAACCGTTCCACCTATTCTCACTGACATAATGGGTTAGACGTACCGAGACGAATCCAGTATCTTGCCCAATTATCCTGTCACCAGCCCCCTACTCCCAAGTTGAAAGCGCAACATAGTAACTAGGGAGTAATAATAGTGCAGAGTTATCATTTATCGAATATCTTAAGTTACAAGCGTAGAGAAGCGGAACGAATAAGTTTTTATTTTGTATAATAATTATTTATTTTTCAATTTTTTTCGGAACATCGCCGAACGGGATCGGAGCGCCGCCGATCGAGATCAGCTACCATGGCCTCGATCGCCATGGCCAAGGCTGGCCGAGGACCACCTCGGCCATGGCAGAGGCCTAATTTTTTTTTGTGGGTTTGTTTTTTGTTTTGTTATGTTTTTTTTTGTGTGCGCGCGCTCATAGCTTACTTTGATTGGCCGTAGGTTCGGTCAAAGATCAGCTCTTCCGTAGGATAGTGAGCGAGGTCCGGCCTCGTACCATCCCTTAGGGGATAGCGTTTTCGTAACCAAGCCTTAAACTTGACCAAGAAAACACTCTTCCGTCAGGTAGCTAGCGAGATCGGATCCTATGCCTGCCCTAAGGGAATAGAATGTAGCGTTTTCGTAACTAAGCCTCAAGTTTGACCAAGAAAACACCCTTCTGTTAGGTAGCTAGTGAAATCGGATCCCGTGCCAGCCCTAAGGGAATCGAGTGTAACAAGAGTACAAAGGGTTTATTGGTAGACTTGTCCAGTAGATCCTGCATGCATGAAAGCATATACTAATCCAACAAATCACATGCTTGAAAGCGTATTTTGCATACTAGTTTGATATATCTTCTACTCTCCTGGTCCGTCCATAGCCAAAGTTTTATATATTATGACCCCATATATCTTTTGAGAATATCTAAGGTTTACTGTTTGAAGATGTTCTGATTCTCCAAACTAATTTTTTTGGGGAACATTATATATTAAATCTCAATCAATTATAGAATAATTTATTTTTAGAAGTACAACAGAAAAGAGAAGATTAATTATTCTCAATAAATGACCAGATAACCGATTAATTAGATTGATGAACATTTGCATCGGAGCACATATCTCTTGACTCTCTCATCTTTGCCAATATATTGAACCATTCACACCATTTAAACTTAACGATGCTATCCCTCACTCCACACTTCAGAGGGAAGGGAATGCAAGTTAATTAGGGTAACATTTGCTCTCAAGTACATTTGCAATTTAGACTTGTCTAAATAGTGCACTCATTTATTTGTAACTTTCTTTTTATAAAAAACAAATTTTATTATATGCACTCTCAAGTACGTTCGCTCTCAACTATCATGTAGTGTGATTGCATCTGAGTTACCATTCTATATAAAACAGATACTACCTTGTAAAGAATCCTGAATATTTTCTTTAACTATTTTCATAAATTTTCTCTTTAAAAATATTTTGATTTACATTTTGAAAAGGTGTAATTCTTTCCATTATGATTTTTTAGAAGTTTATAAGTAATTAAACTAAAGTTCTGCCAAGGACCTTGTGGTCCAGTGGCATCAAACTCTTTTCTTTATATAGAAGGTGGTGGGTTCGAGCCTTAGTGGAGGGCATTGTAATGGAGTCTTAGGTACATTTTCCAAGAATTTCTTTTCTAAAAGTCAAAACAAAAGGTGTAGATTAATTAGAAAGCCAAAAGTAAAAACAAAAAGTAGAGACAACGTTTTTTTTTTGAATACTACTAACTCTATTACAATGCAGTATCTGTTCATAACTACTTTCTCAACCTATTGAAGCACAAGAGTCAGTATTGTCTCCACTGAGACTCGAACCCACCACCTCCCGTATAAAAGGAAGGGTTTGATGCCACTGGACTACAAGGTCCTTGGCAGTAGAGACAACGTTTGAAAACCATAACAAAAGCAAAATGCGCATTACACACTAATCATTACACAATGGGTAATAAACATTTGAATTCGTTCCCTCCAACATACATATTTAAATGGGTCTATAAATACCTCCATTCGGAACTGAATGAGGTGCTGGTTAATTTGTAATTGCTAAGAGATATTCAAACCCACAATCAATGAGAGAGAGAGAAGATCCCAAGCCAAGTCTCCATCAAGTTCGGGATCGGAGTAAATAATTTTTGTATGATCAACCAACAATCTCGCCAAAGACCTTGTGGTCTAGTGGCACCCGGTGTCCCGGTTTACACTCCCACATGGATGATGTTGGAAATATTACTACGAAAATAATATTTCTTGGATAAAAACAATGATAAGAACGAAAGGGATATCTGGAAAGGGTTAACACGAGTCGAGCGAAACACTCTTTCCTTAAAACCTTATTTGCTACCTCCCAAAAGTGCTAGGAGCGTTGTAGCCTAGGTTTCCTAGGATAAAACGTGTTACGATTCACAGTTTGAGCACCCAAACTGATGAACCTAGCGAACTAGAGCAAAGGGATGAACACAGTTTAGAGAAATGAGTAGAAGCAGAGTTTTGAGAGAGAAAACAATTTCTTTGTTTTTTGGTGGGTGTAAATCTGCTGCTTCCACCAACAAATTATATAGGAGTTGAAGATTAAATAGCAATTACTCATGACATTAATCTGATAATTAAATCGGATTTTTTACTCCTGTAACAGCTGACCATTACTTGAGATTTAATTCAAAATTTAAAAATTCTCAGATTAATTCCGTAACAGATGAATTAAGTCTCTGAACGGTCACAAACGAGAACACGAGGAGTAAACTAACCCGAGGTGTACCAGAGTGGCGAGGACTACGATACGGATGGTTAGGTCTCTACTACTCTGGTTCACTCAAATCCTCTACTCAAGTAAGTCCTCTTGTTCAGATTTGAATTACACCCCCTCTCTGCGCGCAAGAGAGAGCCTCTATGCTATACAATTCACTAAGCCATAGAAAGGCTCTTGTATAAATAGTGGTGCAAACCCACTTCCCAAACCAATGTGGACAAAAGCTTACTTCAAAGCTTTCCCACCATTTTTCCAACTCAAATGGGTCAACTTTGAGAATCAATTTCTCATTCACCCATTATCCGTTCTGTGCGTACCATATATCAATATCTTCGTCTAACTACGAAGAACCCGAATCCACTTTGACCTGACCCAAATCAGAAGTGGACCTCACATATATTTGTACCACAAAATAACCACTAAAGAATGTCATTTTATGCTATTTTTCCAACAGAATGACAGATGATGCCTCAGTGGAGGCAACTGTTGACTCTTTGTGCTTCAGTAGGTTGAGAAAGTAGCTATGAACAGATACTACATTGTAACAGAGTCAGTAGTACTCAAAAAAAAAAAAAAACCAACAATCTCTACTCAGAGAAGTAGAAAGAGGTGGAGTAAATGGTTTAGGCTTGTGAAAAACCTTAGACTTAAGGTTAGCTTGGTGATCAAGACTCAAGTTCTCTTTATTATACTAAGTGATAATTGTGCATTCCTCCTACGAATTTTAGGAGAAGGGTGGAGTAAGATGAATTTAGTCGACAAGCATTTACATTCAACATTAACCAATCAACCCTAAGCATTTACAAGATCAAAAGGTGCAAGATAATTAAAAAAGGGGGTTAATATATTTTCGTTGTGTTTTTATGACTTTATCCAATAAAAAAATTACATGTTGAAGAGTGACTAATAGCTAGTGGTAATTATTGTACGAGTGTGCATAATTTAATGGGGGAAAGATAATTATTTATTTATTCCCCAATTAAGAATTAATTAGTGCTTATACGGAGTAATGCCCTTTTTATAAGAGTTAATTCTAGCAATGGTCCCCCGAGTATGTTGATTTTTCAAAATTGATCCCCGTCTTTTAATTTGGACAATTTTTACACTCAACTATCGAATTCTTTCCAATGTTAGTCCTTCCGTCAAAAGCCAGTTAAGTGGACGTTAAATGAAAGGGTAAATTAGTCCTTTCATTGTCCTTTTTGCATCATCAAACCTAGATGAGTAAATTAGTCCTTTAGATGAAGCTGACATCATTTTTGCATCATGAACCGATCTGGACATCGCCGCAAAGCCCTCCCGCTCCGCCTAAACAACACCATCTTGTCGAAGCACTGATGTTGACCATCTTGTCGAAGTCCTTGAGTGTTAGTGAGAGGGTGTTGCTTGGGAGGGTAGTCCCACGCACTATAGTGCAGATAATGGGTTGTTGTAGTGCTACAAAACCCATCAGTGTTGCAAATGGTGATGTGGAAATAGCCTTTCGGTGAGGATACAAAATTAGCTTAGTACATGAGAAGAGTTCGCGGAAGGTTATCCCATCCTCATATGCAGTATTTCCACTCACACTCTGGACATCATTTTTGCATAATCGAACCGATCTGGACATCGCCGCAAAGCCCTCCCACTCTACCTAAGCAACACAAATCTCCAGTGTGATGGAGATTTCTCGATTGCTCGTGTGTGCGTCGGTCTTCTTTTGTGCAGATCAATTTCTGTGCTAACATCCCCTTGCTCACTGCCTTGCGACTCAATTTATGGGAATCGGTCACAAGTAGACGCATGATCGGCAATCAGATGTTGAATCCGGCCTTCTTAGAATCGGTCACAATCTGCAAAAATCTCCGTCGCCGGAAACTGCTTCGCTGCCGCCGCCCCAGATCCCCTATGTTCACCTGCTTAGTCCTCCTCTTTCTCCCTTAGCTTTTCCTATCTTACTGACTTCCGCTGGCAATTTGTAAGGGACGCACACAGGGTCGCTGGAGCCATAGCAGATTAGCAGGTTCCTTCCTATAGCATGTGAAAGGACTAATTTACCCTTCATTTAACGTCCATTTAACTGGCTTTTGACGGAAGGACTAACATTTGAAAGAATTTGATAGTTAAGTGTTAAAATTGTCCAAATTAAAAGATGGGGACCAATTTTGGAAAATCAACATACTCGGGGGACCATTGCTGGAATGAACTCTTTTTATAATTATTTATGCATTCAAAAAATTAATATTTCTAGTATCTGAAAATGATAATTAGAGGGAGAATTAATATAGATACGTGGATACCCATTAACCATGCATCATGACTTATTGCATTTCATTTATTAGCATCACTAACCAGGGTATCACTTACCTTATTTCCCAACATATCTAATTATTACTCGACAAATTATTCGCAATTCACAATTTAACATTCAATATGTAAATTGTGATAAAGTAGACCCGAATTCATGGTATAACTATTGTAAAAACATACAAATAGTCAATATCGCCTCCACTGAAACTCAAACTCACAAACTTCCATATGAAAAAATAAATTGGTGCCACTATACCACAAATTCCCAGACTAATTTATACTATATATACTTTCAATATTACATTTTACTCACTCACAGTCTCACATCATATGAGAATGTATCACTAGTGGTAATAGATAAATTAATTTCCTTTTATCTTTTTCTATTCCTTTCATCCAATTAGTGAAAAGGCAAGAGGAAAAAAATGTACTGGCTTTTTTATCTTTGCAATTCTCACTCACTTTCAAATATAAACTTTACTGTCATATCAGCATATTTGTAATTCACTACTATTTATCTACATCTCTACAATTCCAGCAACGTAATTTGGAGGATGTGATTGAGTGGAAGACTCATCCATCTTTAATCAAACGTCAAGGATTTGATCATTGACTTTGGATATGGAGCAGCCAGATAGCTAATTGTCCCCACTGTCCGACGGTGGAAATAATCCTGAGTTACACCCAAAAAAAAAATCTCTATAATTCCAACTCATTTTTTAAGTTTTTTAAAAATGAAATAAAATATCCATTCATCCAACACTCTTATCTGTAATGAGAAAAAAAAAATGTATAGGGTGGAGTATCATTTTTTCACTCCATTAACCAAATTCATAGTTTCATACCTAACTATAAATTTTTTTTTTAAATGAAAAATAATGTCGGAGAGATGAACATCTGAAAGAAGGCATGATGATGACAAGAAAAGTGGAGGGGATCTCAAATTTGTTCACATTTGTCCCACCCGGATTTTCATGTAAACAAGTAACACAATATAACTAACGTGGGGCACTTTTGTCGTCACAGGCACACATTTTGGGCAATTCATTATGGTCCATCCTAAAGTAATGTATGGTGTATACGGTCCACACAATTGTGTGATTCATGGTTTAATATGACGTCGTTTCTTTTAATTAAAAAAAACCGTTGTTGTTAGTATGAACCAACAGCGTATCACGTTATAGATATGTATATTGTTAAATAAATTTGTATTAGAATTAAAATTATACTTTAGTATTGCTATAAATCTTATAATAGGCTTATTATGTGTATAAAATTAAACTAAATACCAGAGCTCATATAAATATGTATATGGTCAAATGAACATGTAATGAAATTAAAATAATACTTTAGTATTGTTATAATGAACACATTGTATGTATAAAATAAAATAAAATAACAAAGCTCATACATATATGTATATTGTCAAATGAACCTATAGTGAAATTAAAATGATTTAGTGTTGCTATAATAAATCTATATGTAGTGAAATTAAAATGATACTATATGGAGTGTTTGGTTGAATGTAATTGAGTTTTAATAAAATTGTAATTCAAAACCTCAATTACATTGTTTGGTTGGGGGAATTGCAATTCATGGCCTCATGGGTACCCCATGAATTGCAATTCAATGCTTGTGGGAAAGGAAAAAATAGAAGAAATGACAAAAGTATCCTTAGTGATTGTTATTTTTAGGGAAAATGGTCAAATAAGCCCATAAATTTTACGCCAAAAGTCAATTAGGCATTTAAACTTTTTTTTTGAAGGTAAACGTAGTTATTCCATTAATTCATAACATAAAACGTTTACATCAATAATCAATGAAATGGTAAACCATTCCTTACAGTCAGACATAGAAACAACTTTTCTAACTATGCTATAGAAAACTTGAATCGCAGACTGTTTCATAACTATGAAGCTATGTTCCTTCAGGGACCTTAAAGCTTCATCAAAGATCTGGGTCTTCGTCATCATTCTTTTTTTGCTCGCCCAAGATAAGATCAACACTTGTCGAAACCAAGTTAAACGATTTATGCTAATGAAAATGAAAAACTCGTGAAAGTAACGAGAGGAAAAATGCTCGTGAAACTAATGAGAGGAAAACACAATAATAGAGAAAATAAAAAGTGGGTAAAGTCAAAGTAGGATTGGGAGTTCAAGACTACCAACACAAACTCCAATACCTACCTACTATTATTTTATTCAAAAGGAAAGAAAACGGAAGAAGAAGATCTGCGGCGATGGTCGGAGGCGGACAAAGCTGTGACGGTGGTCGGGGCGGAAGAAGAGCAAGAGCAAACATAGAAGGTGACCAAAACCGCCGGCTCAAAGCTTCATTAGAGCTCTGGCCGGAGGCCGGCGGTGAAAGTCCCATTTAAACTTTTAAAAAGTGCAATTAAAACTCTTAAAACATTATTTTTTGTCAAATAATTCAAATTTACCGGTAACCAACAGGTTATCGGTCAAAACTTGCTGAAAAACATCACCATCGACCAAAAGGTCGCCTTGTAACACCCCAATTTTCAACTCTTACATTTATTACAAATCCGTAACAATACATCAGCGGAAGCTTACATCCTATCAACATAAAACTGGGTGCTACCGCCACACCTAGAGTGAATTCTATCACCTCTTGACAAACTCCACTCTAAGTGCACAGGCTAAACTTACAACATCGACATCCACTTCCATCTTGTTTAGAGCTCATCGGGCTACTGGAGTCCACAGTAATCTGCATCTAATAAAGGACACAATGAAGTGTAGTTAGCACGACGGCTAAGTAAGGAAATCCATTTGTCACTTAAAAGTAGACAAAGGTTTGAAAACATTTAGTGAAACAACATCCACTAGTCTCGTAAGACAAAATCATTTCTTTTTCAAAGACGTTACAAAATAACTCTTTTCTCGTCTTTAAAACTTCCTTAGTTTCATATAGTAAGAGTGAGGCCTACAACCTCGGGCCATGGCACTCCAGCCCTCCCGTAGGTTCCTCCCTTATCCCAACCCCGGGCTGTGGCACTCAAGCCTTCCCGTGGGCACCTCTCCTTATCCCAACATGACGACATAACGGCGAATAGACTTCGCTCTAATAATATAACGACCACTGGGCAAGGGCACTTAAAGCCACCCGTGGGTCAATCAAGGTCCTCCTCAACTTACTTTAGAAACTACGGTTTTGAAAACATGATTCTTCCTTCAATTTTTCTTACTCAAATCATTTCTTTTGGACATATTTCACAAATGAGTCCAATATTTGAAATCGGCTACCTCTTTAGCCCCTGAAGAATTTTCAAACATCATTTTCTCAAACAATAAGGTTTTGACAACCTTTATATCAAAATAGCATACGTCTTTCAACGTAAGTTTTCATAAACATTTTTGGATACACTTCATATGTCCATCTCACACTCATCGGATACTTATATATTCTACTAACACTACATATATCTATTCCCATTACTTATTCCTTATCATGAACTTCAGTCCATCTTACAATCCAATCATTATCGGTGATCCATAATCACGGTTCCACCATTAACTACTAATAGATAGTTGTCCTTTTCACTATCGTCATCAACAACTTCCACTATCATCAACACCATTATAACTTAAGGATATCGTACATCCTAACATATATAAATTCTAATAGGTAAGGTCATTGCCTAACCATAACCCAAAAATCATGAGATTATCATTTAATCTCCATCATTAATCCACGTCCTTAGCATCACCTGATCACCATTAACTCACTAACTACCTCACAATTATCATTAACACATCCATAATCATACTAAGCATAATTCAGAAAATTTCAGCTTGGCGCAGTCCGAAAGATTGAGCCGGTAAAAATAGTTCCCGAACTCTTTTTCACTTGAAATTTTTATGGTAGAACCCTAACTCATAGTACTTGATGTCCGTCAAAAGTTTTGGTCACTTTGATCCACGAATAAACACAGAAAATTCCCTTTTTGCCCTTGGTCCGAAATATTTTCTCTCCGTCCAGTTTTGGGAAAAATTCCGAAAACCATACCTATACTACTCCGATTATTGTGAAATTTTATATGTAGGTTCTACACTTGTTGAACTACATATCTACAAAAAATGGAGTCAAAATACCTTACCAATTTTTCCCAATAAATCTCGGAAGTTACTGCCAGAATCTACCCTGATTTCCTTTCACTATTTTCACAAGTATAAGCCTATATGGACATAAATATAACATATACATGCATATCCAAGCTATGAACATGTATAAAAAAATATTCTCAAAGCTCCAAAAAACACCATATTTCCAACAAAGAATCAATTATCCAAATTCAAGTGACTAATTCCAACTTAAGGGAATTCCTTACCTCAACCGGGTTACTAGTTCTCGTAGAAGGCTTTTGGAGTTGATTTCCCCAATTTCACCTTAAAACCCTATGATTCCACCAACAACATAACACAACATACAAGAAATCTTAACTTAGATTCATAACCTAGGAAGGATTACAAAGCTTTCTACTGAATAAAATCGAAAACTTACCGAATAAAATTGAGACTTAAGAAGGATTTTGCTATGGTTTTAATGGAGGAAAATGGTGGAAGATCACTCTCTTTCTCTCTTGTTTATTTCGGCAATGTTGAAGGGAAATGGGAAAAAAAATAATGAAGACAAAGCTTTTATATTCCCCATTTAGCTTATGGGATAAGAATGGAACATGTGGTGAAAATTTGTGACATGTGTCAAAATCTTGTGGTTTGATCATAAAAATATCTTGGCTTGGACTGATTGGGATTAAATCAGATGAATTCTCGGTAGAAACTAATTCAATTCAAATAATTCTCGAACCCAAAAATTTATTCCAGTCTAAAACTCAAAATTGGGCTAGGTTCGGTACACCGCAGAATTTTAGCGATGTATGATCAAAATAAATTTTCGCTGCTATAAGCTTATTTAATTGAATAGGAAATTCAAGAATAATAATATAGTGCCTAATAATCCATTTCCTAGGACAACGGGTCGGAACACAAGTTCCTAAAAATTTTACGGTTCGTGACCGGTACGTACGATCGCAGCTTAATAACAACTATACTCACTTATAAAAATTCCTTTGAAATATCTGAAGATCATAACTTATGAATGTCAACGCCTTAGGATAATGTTAATAAAATACGGGGTATTACACGCCTTCCCTTGGAGATGGCGATCGGCGACAACTCGGTCGTCGCCAGACTGATGCAAATGGCCTGTAATAACAAGTGATTTGTCAATTTTTAGGTTTTATTGCTTCAATTTGACATGTTTGATGGTTTTACATGTTTTGAGGGTTTAATTACACTTTTTAAAAGTTTAAGTGTTTAATTGACTTTTGGCGTAAAGTTTAAGGGCTTATTTGACTCTTTTTCCTTATTTTTATTATTACACAAGGACACTTGAGTCATTATACTACTTTTTTTCTTCTCATTCCTAATAATTCTATTACTCGCTATCAAATAATGGAGCTTGAATTTCTACCTTATTCATTTCCCACAAAATTGTAATTATTTTCCTTCTTAATTCCTTCCTCCCAACCAAACACCCCATTAATGTTGATATAAAGAACCTATTGTACGTATAAGATGAAGCTCAATAATAACATGTAATGTAATTAAAATGATTTTTTTAGCATAATGAAACTAAACGAATATGTAAAAAATGAAAAACTAAAAAATAAAGTTCATGATAAGTAATTATAAAATTGGTAATGAACTTTTTTTTATTTAAATTAAAATCAGATGACGTTGTTTTACTTCCTACATAGACCACGGTGCACAATGCAGTGCACCCCGTACCAAAACGTTAGTAGATGAGTTCTGTGTGTTATAGGTAATCGTTCTGTGTTTCCAGACAATCATTCTGTGTCTTCTAGGCAACCGTTCTGTGTATTCATGTTAGTAACACATGTTGTGATGTGTTTGTGCATTCGAATGTTAGGATGAGTTCTGTGTATTTTGTGTCAATATTCTGTGTATTCATGTTATTAACACAGGTTATGATGTGTTTGTGCATTCGAATGTTAGGAGGATGAGTTCTGTGTATGTTGTGTCAATATTCTGTGTATTCTGGGCAAACGTTCTGTATATTCTAGGCAAACGTTCTGTGTATTCTAGATAATAATTATGCATATTATAAATAATGAATTCCCTAGAGATTCGCGTTCGCGTCCACTAAGCATCGAAACGACGTCGTTTCAATCCAGGGTCCACAGTGACCGGACCCTAGTCCACGATATAACGATTGTCCATGCTGCTATATGAACCATCAATAAAATTTGCCAGTCATGAACTCCAACCTTAATATAAAAATAAATTGAATATTAAAATTCTAAAGAAGCCCTATCATTTCTGAGCTAATATTCAGCAAAATTTACAGGCTACATATATATAATGCTATAACTGCAAAAAAAAAAAAAAAAAAAAAAAAAAAAAAAAAAAAAAAAAAAAAAAAAACACCTTATTTATCCCTTTGTTTCTCTTACAAGACAAGATTCAAAGATAGCCTTTTTAGGGAAAAGATGATCCTAAAGTGTCATCGCATGTTGCAGCACTGAGGCTTTCCTTGTTGCAGTTTGTTCCACATGCAAATCATCTGTCTAGGAGACTGGTAGTGAGCTGTGTAATAATCATCTATGCACCCTGACTGGGAGAACTTCAAACTGTGCACATACTTCACTGCCTTTGTGCTATTGAACTTCTCTACCCACATTCCCATGCTCACATCCTCCATCTTGAACAACTGCAAACCAAGGAACTAACTATTAGAAGCGTCACGATAAAATGTGATGGGCGGAGGCCGGTAAAGGACCAGATCCAGCACCCTGCCTTTCGAAAACGTGATAGCAGTCTATAAGGAAATAAAGCTGCGCATTCGCTACTAGCTATAGTTTTTGGGGTAGTGATAAGCGTTTGATCCTTAAAAAATGTGAAGGGTATTGTGAGATTTGAGGAGGAGAAGTATGTTGCCTACCTTCAACTTGCGTTTATCGAAATCAGACACTATGAAGTGTGCAATATCAGATGAAACTATGTATCCTGGCCCATTCGCATAAGGCGGATAATCTTCTTCCGGCCATTCCTATATCATATCAACCGAAGATATGTGAGTGGAAAAATCGGAATTCAATTGGTTTTGAAATGCACTCCAACAATTCACATATATAAAGGCATAAATAAATTAACGATTGGCTTCTTAAAGGACATGGGAGAATAAGAGTCCAAAGAATACCTCATATGTTACCGCCCATTTACCACTTCGCAGGGGCTTATGGTAATAATTGATATTACCAATATAGAAGCTCTTATCCTTGGGTATTTTATTTACTTCCTTTACTACCGCGTCTAATCTCACGAATGTGTCATCGTCACATTTCATGATATTTTTAGCCGATACTACGTGAACCTGCAATAACAAAGACATTGAAAATTGATTAAAACTTGTGACTGGTTCCAACATAAGGCCCAACTAGTAATCATCGACTCACCCCATATTCACAGATAGCAACGGTTTTCAGAACAACAAGGTCATAGTTGTCCATGTATGGAACTATGACAATGTCACCAAAAAATTCAGCTTCTTTCTTTAGCTCCGAATTCACCTCTTTTCTTGCATGCTGTTCAAACATAGAGTGCCAATATGAATTTCACGAGTCCCAATTTTAGAAATTCATGGTAACGGAAATTGAAAACGGACAAGAAGCCTGTGTGTTCACCTACCAGTGCAACAAAGAATCGAGCCACAGCATTTGAAGATTTGATAAGCTTATGCTGCATCCATGACCTCCTAATAGCCATACGCTCAGCAAAATGGTTGCCTGCAGATAAAATACCGATGAATAGTTCCACAGGTCGATCAAGAAGCGGTGGAGCCTTCCATCTGTTTGACATTTCGAGATGTTTTTGAGGAGCAAAACTTGGATGTGATGTGGGCAAGGAGGCAGCAAAGACTGAATGAACTTTAACGTCTCCGTTCAATGATAAGCCGGTGGCATCCTCAAGCGCAAATCCCTAACGGAATAAAAGAAGCACCTTAGCAACAATTTGATTTGAAAGCTCCTCGGGAAGGCGAAGGTGATGAGTGTTACTTACAATGCGGTATGGAAATGAGGTCACATGCCTCCCATCAACATTAACATGATAACCCTCCAAGCCAGCGCTAAGAGTTAGCACAAACAACTTGTCCTCTGAAAATGGGAATGGCCAATCAACAGTAACCTTCTTTGTTCGACCCATCAGCCGGTTTAACCACCAAGTAGCCTTCGATTGTTCAGAACTATTATCATCATCACGAATCCACTTTTCACACTTGACCTGGCCATCCACTGTAAAAGGCCAAAATATTACCACAAGCAATAACTGCAGCTCAGCAAGAAATATTAACAAACAAAAATGTAATGTCAACTATGCCAAAGTTGCCCCATGGGTTCTATCAGTTTAAGAGTTTTAACCAGAAAGATGCCCTAGCAACAAAAACAAGCTCCCTCTTCATCACATAAATGTGAAACTTATTGTTGAATCCCAGCACTCCACTATGCTTGCTTCAGGCACGCTTAACTACAGAGTTCTTTGTTAAAACCAATTGGTGATAAATAAGTGTACAGTAATCATTTAACCACATCCCTTCATAGTAAGTCATAGCATCACATAAATGTGAAACTTATTGTTGAATCTCAGCACTGCACTACGGGCACGCTTAACCACGGAGTTATCTGGTTATCATACCTTTATTAAAACCAATTGGTGATAACCCCATCCCTCCATAGTAAGCCATAGTCACACAGTTGGATGCCAGAATGCTGAACTCGGCCCTAGATGCCGCAGTCCCAACACTTATACAATTCAAAATCATTTGAAACCTTACTAGCCAGCTGATCAGCCAAATATTTATCCACCTCACAAGTCACAACTCCTCCCAAGTCAGAATCAAGTGATGGAGATGGGCAAGCTAATAACTTTCCAAATTAAAACCAAATCAATGGATTTAAACTATCAAGAAAACATCTAAAGCCCCCTTTCCCTTTCCCTTTCCCATTCCCATCCACAAAACAATGCAGTTTTAAGTCCAATTAATACTTTCCAAAAAAAAAAAAAAAAAAAAANAAATGGTTGCCTGCAGATAAAATACCGATGAATAGTTCCACAGGTCGATCAAGAAGCGGTGGAGCCTTCCATCTGTTTGACATTTCGAGATGTTTTTGAGGAGCAAAACTTGGATGTGATGTGGGCAAGGAGGCAGCAAAGACTGAATGAACTTTAACGTCTCCGTTCAATGATAAGCCGGTGGCATCCTCAAGCGCAAATCCCTAACGGAATAAAAGAAGCACCTTAGCAACAATTTGATTTGAAAGCTCCTCGGGAAGGCGAAGGTGATGAGTGTTACTTACAATGCGGTATGGAAATGAGGTCACATGCCTCCCATCAACATTAACATGATAACCCTCCAAGCCAGCGCTAAGAGTTAGCACAAACAACTTGTCCTCTGAAAATGGGAATGGCCAATCAACAGTAACCTTCTTTGTTCGACCCATCAGCCGGTTTAACCACCAAGTAGCCTTCGATTGTTCAGAACTATTATCATCATCACGAATCCACTTTTCACACTTGACCTGGCCATCCACTGTAAAAGGCCAAAATATTACCACAAGCAATAACTGCAGCTCAGCAAGAAATATTAACAAACAAAAATGTAATGTCAACTATGCCAAAGTTGCCCCATGGGTTCTATCAGTTTAAGAGTTTTAACCAGAAAGATGCCCTAGCAACAAAAACAAGCTCCCTCTTCATCACATAAATGTGAAACTTATTGTTGAATCCCAGCACTCCACTATGCTTGCTTCAGGCACGCTTAACTACAGAGTTCTTTGTTAAAACCAATTGGTGATAAATAAGTGTACAGTAATCATTTAACCACATCCCTTCATAGTAAGTCATAGCATCACATAAATGTGAAACTTATTGTTGAATCTCAGCACTGCACTACGGGCACGCTTAACCACGGAGTTATCTGGTTATCATACCTTTATTAAAACCAATTGGTGATAACCCCATCCCTCCATAGTAAGCCATAGTCACACAGTTGGATGCCAGAATGCTGAACTCGGCCCTAGATGCCGCAGTCCCAACACTTATACAATTCAAAATCATTTGAAACCTTACTAGCCAGCTGATCAGCCAAATATTTATCCACCTCACAAGTCACAACTCCTCCCAAGTCAGAATCAAGTGATGGAGATGGGCAAGCTAATAACTTTCCAAATTAAAACCAAATCAATGGATTTAAACTATCAAGAAAACATCTAAAGCCCCCTTTCCCTTTCCCTTTCCCATTCCCATCCACAAAACAATGCAGTTTTAAGTCCAATTAATACTTTCCAAAAAAAAAAAAAAAAAAAAGTGGCACTTTATCATACATACCAGTCTCCTCATCATCCCTGGAGCGCCAGCCCTCGCAGCGTTGAGCGGTTCCCCACTGCATCCTATAACAAGTGTTATGCTCGATCACGGGCTTCCCACTCCAATCTCCCTTCAACCGGGGGTTGAAATGCATAATCCTAGGTGGGTCTTCGCCGTCCACGGTCTTTAGCCCCTGCAACTCCATCATAAACTGGGAAACCATCAAGTACTGCCCTTCCTTTAGCAATGAAATCTTCGGGTCGCTTTCCGGGTGGGCCAATTTCGGTCTCCCCACCACCGCTATATGCGACCCCAAAGTCAGCCCACACGGCAACACCATCATTCTCCCTTTAGCGGAAAATTCCTCCGCCGATATGGAAATCGACTGTGGGCATTCCTCCGTCTTGTTACTAGTCTCCATTGAAACCGTTTCTTCTCTGAGCAATTCGAGCTCCTCCCAGACCTTTTTCCCCAATTCGAAAGCCTCCGTAGCGGACTTCAGAATCCCAGCAAACCCATGTTTGCTGCTCACATTCGAGAAGCTGCCGTCGAGCACCAAGGTCGAGAGCGGGTGATTAGGCAACTCCTTGATCCTCCTTTCGGGCCATGAATCGATTGGGACCCGAAACGCAACGTCTAGTGGCCGATTCGGGGCTTCTTTCTCTTCCAAACTCTCCTCGCTATCCAGCACTTCGGGCCTCGAACTCGAACTCAAGTACCCCCCATTTCCGAACCCCTCCTGATACACTGAACTGAACCCAGTTCTGAACACAAAAGGCACCTCTAAAACCACCATGATTACATACACAAGCCCCATGAAAATCAAAATCTGCACCGACTTCTTCCGGCTGAAAGACAAGACCAAGTCGAATTTTGCTCTCTTCATCTTCAATTTTTGAGTCTACAGAAAAAAAAAAATGAAAAAGTGTTCTCTGTCAGCAGCCTCGGATCATCGATGGAACTCAACCCCTTCTGAGCGACAAACACTGGGTTTCATCAAAATTCCATATATTTTGATTTATGCCAAAATTCAAAAACTAAAAAAAGAAACCCAAACTCAGAACCAAGAGTTAAGGATCTTAGAAAGAGAGAGAAAGGGAGAAAGAAGTTAGGTCATCAACGCAGAATCAGGACGCGGTTAGAGAGAGACGGATACACATGCATTAAGTATTAGAGAATCAGGCGGAGATATAGGTATGGAAATGTTCCTCAGAGAGAGAGAGAGAGAGAGAGAGGTGGGGGGAAGGTGATGGAGGCTTTTGGGGTCGGTCGCCTCTCAGGAAGAAAAAGAAATTTTTATTTCTGCTTTCTTTTTACTTAGTTTTTTAATGTTTTTATACCACAAAAAGAAATAACACCAAAAAATTATATACAAATCTTATTCAAATCACTTCAATTAAACATCTAGGCTGTGTTTGGTTTGCACATAAGAATCGAAATCGTAATCGGTACGAGCATTAAGTACTTGGTAATACTAATGAGTTTTGGTGAAAGTATTTTGCATGTTTGGTAATAGGGTGGAATGTGAATGATTATTAACAATTGGGGAAGAAATGAATAAGGGAAATGAAACCCTTATTTCATTAGGGTATGATTTTTCAATTAATGGGTATTCCGAACCCATAGTAGTATTCAAAGAATCTATTAACCAAACAATAACAATCACGTTGATATTCATACCTTACGCCTAAACCCACCAACCAAACACATCCTTAAATAAATTCTTTTAAGTTTAATAATATTACTTTGACTTTCATTTATGTATCATAATTAATCATTTATTTAAATTTTAATCATTACACTATTTAATAAAAATGATGAATATATAGATTCTATTTGGTAGAGTTTATAAATTATTTTAAACTAAAAATAAACTATAAACTCTGTTTAGTAAGATAAAAATAATAATTTATTTTGAAACAATATTTTAAGTAGAATTTCAAAATAAACTCTTGACATTTAAATTTTTTTCCTTCTGTTATCTTTATTAATTTATTTACAAAAATAAGATCATTACTCTTCATTAATTAAAATTATAATTATGTCTTTTTACACTTCACAATTACTTTAATAATTAATTATATCAAACACTTCAATTTCAGTTGGGGTGCAAAATAGAGACATAATTTTAGCATTCAATGCTCATGGTCCAACATATAATTTCTAGCCTTATTTACTTTTGTATGAATATTGGTAGGCCCAACTTTCAATTTTTTAATTTCATATTTGAAAACTTAGGAAGTTGGAAATCAGGTGAAAATATATTTTATTACGTTGGAAAGAGCGTATGGAAAAATGGGAAAGAGTGAAAATATTCATAAAAAGTAGGATTACCATGGAAATTGCTTAAATATTTCTTTTTTGCTTGGGTCCTCCTAAAATTGTTTAATTCAATTCATGCCCCTAATCTTTTCTCTTTTTCAAATACATCATACATGGTAGAAAAAGGCAACTCAATCAATATTGTTATGCAAAAATAATAAAATTGTGCACATTTAAAAGAAAAATTAGGATGGTGAATTCTTGTCCCCGAAAACTTTTCACAGAGATAAAGACAGAAATTATTTTTCATCTCCGCTGAAGGAATGGGGATGAATTCGGGGGCGGGGATGGGAATCTCATTTCCCACTCCACCCTTGTCATATTGTCATTCTTACTTGATATATCACAATCTACTTGAAGCCAATTTCTCTTCGAACCAAACTTCCACAACCTTATTTTTGGGCTTAATTGATTAATATGCTTCATACTCTCCTTAGATTTTAGACGAACACCGAGTCCAATCTTACAAACTCGCATACTAAACTAAGAGAATGATCCTAATCTCAAAATTTTCTCCCAAATTGCTTCCACAAACTACACACACACGACCTTAACCTACTCCCAAAGGCCCAAACTACCCTCAATAGTCATCATTCACAAGGTTCAAATCAAACACTAGCACGAAAGGTTTTTCAACAAGAAGAGTACCAAAAACAACCTCCTTAGGCACATGTGTTGATGTGTCAAGTCAACCGCACTAGTCACATCAACATTCTTAATGCCTTAAACACCATTTTCCAAATAACAACTTTCCTTCCATACGACTATGGCAAAATTCTTATTTCCCTTGGTTTGCACGCTACCACTCTATGACCACACTTAGAGCACTAAGTATAATAAGGTGAGATTTTTTCGTACTCAACCCGTTGTCAAAATCCATCTTCTAGATAAGCATCATCATCCGCAAACAAACCTAGAGCTCATGCAATAAGGGTTTACTTAAATCTACCTCTAGCTTAAGCCTAGTAACACTAGACCAAGTATGTTGAGAGCATATAGAGCAAGCAACCTCTCAATTGAGTGACGAGCATGTCCTAAACTAACATCATCAAAAAGGTTATGAAGGAACCTAGGAACCCCTATAATACAACCCAAATCATAATAAGGGGAGAGTTTTCCCTTCCTCCAGCTCGAAGACCATTGAAAAGATCTCACCAACTTACCATTAACCATGGGCGTATTGTCCTTGTGCTAACACCATTTAACAATCATCTTCTTAAAAAAAAACATCACCAACACATGTCAACTATTATATTAAGCAAAAAAACACAACTATATATATATATATATATATATATATATATATATATATATATAGGGGATATATATATATATATAGGGGAGGGTTCCAGTGAGACCACTTGCTTATGTAAGATTGTGAAATAACATATTGTGCATCCATGTAATACTTTTTAATGGTCTAGATTGATTGAGTCACACACACACTTCGTTCGCACACATTTAACCACCGTTCGCACACACTTCAACTTGGAATCTTAATCAATCTAGACCATTAAAAAATTTTGAGATCAAATCTTGTACATCAATCACCGTTCGCACACATTTAATCACCGTTTACACACATTTAATCACCGTCCGCACACACTTAATCACCATTCACACACATTTTATTACCGTTCGCACACACTTCAACTTAACATCTTAAATCAATATAGACCATTAAATTATTAAATGGATGCATAAGATCTGATCTCACGATCTTACCTAAACAAGTGATCTCATATGATCCTAACTATATATATATATATATATATATATATATATATATATATATATATATATATATATATATATATATATATATNATATATATATATATATATATATATATGGATGAGTTCAAGTGAAAAAGAAACCGCAGGTGAAACGTGTGGTTGCATCTCAGCCATTCATCAACTCATCTTTGAAAAAAAATCGTCACTCATCTTTGAAAAAAAATCGTCACATGCGATCCACAACAATGTGCTCTGGAAGACATAACAATGTGCACTGGAAGGTAAAAATGTGCACGGAAGGCACAAAGATGTAAAACTTTTTTTTTTTGAAAACACAAAGATGTAAAACAATTATTCAAAAATTAAATTTAACATAGGATCTCCAACACAAATCATAAACGACCATAAATAATAAATAAACAAACAATATTCAACTCAAATTAGTAATTAGTGATCAAGATTAATTGATCTTTAAAAAAAGTTTGTCATCTAAATTTTTTTTTAAAAAAATGCTCTGGAATGCACAATGTGCACTGTATGGCATAACAATGTGCATTGAAAGGCAAAAAAAAAAAAAAAAAAAAAAAAAAAAAAANAAAAAAAAAAAAAAAAAAAAAAACTTACTCACATTGGATCCTTGATCTGGAGTCAATCCATTCCCACAAGCACGAGCTCTTAGCAAACGAGCCTATAACTTTTCTCAACCTACTCAAGTGACCTCTCACTTGAGAAGGCCACACCTATACCGCTTGAGCACAAGGTCTTTGGCCGCTAACACCCCTATTAATGCTCTAGATGTTAAATATTTTCGTCACTTACCATTAAAAGTAGTGTTCTTAATCTTTACTATACATGTGGGCAAAAAACAAGTAACCCAAAGTGGAAGTCCTTAGTTGCAAATATTTGCCAAGGAATTTGTATAGGAAATTCCGCCGTTTTCCTTGAGCGGCGGAGATGAGGACGTGCTGTTGCCTCTTGATACAATGACACCTGCTGGCTGCTGCCTACGTATGTATTTTGGTTTATCTTTTCTTATCCATTATATTTCTAATTATACTAGACTAATTTTAAACTCTCATAATTCTTACCTAAATTTCACCAAAAAAGGTAAATCGCAAATCATTTGAACAGTCTCTTAGTCAATAAGCTTTTTTTCATTTATCATAAATTGATGATGAAAATGCTATTCTTTTATTAAACAATTAGTTAACAATTAATATATTTTTATTATAACGTTACATTTATTAAGTTTTTTTTGAGAATATTACATTTATTAAGTTTAAAAAATAATTATATTCTCAATCTAACACTTTACACAAAATCTTTTTAATGCAATTACCTTTCGTGTATGATTTAACAGATCATTGTACTTAAGCATGGTTTATCTGATACAGACCCTAAGGTAACCCTAAAGTAATAATTCCATATTTCTCTCGTCATCTAAATTGTGTGTGTGTGTGTGTAATGATTGTCATTAGATCTTGAATATATATATATATATAAAGTTAATTGAGTTAATCATAAAATTAATAATTATAAAAAATACATAATATATTAGGGTATTTAATATTAAAAAAAAAAACAAATACCATGACTATTACTTTGTCATTAATTGGATCAGTCCAGTGTAAACAAAAAATAGTTTAAATAATGGTTCTGTTTGGTAAATAATTAGTCTATCAGTCAATTTTGACTTATATGACCACTATTAGTTGTTTCACTTGGTTAATAAGTTTTTTGTAACTCCAAAATATTAAAATTCAAAAGGCTACTCAAAATAACATTTTCAATTAATTTTTTGAGAAAATAAATTATACCAAACAACTATCAGCTAACAACTAATTTACCAAACACCTTTCTACAATCAGCTAATGTTATCAACTAAACGTACATTCTAACCCAATAAGCTATCAGCTAACAACCATTTACCCAGATATGAATTTAAATATATCTCTTAAAGTTGAGTTTTACTTAAAAGACATTTAGTGATTAAAAAAACATATACATAATACAAATATAAATAATGTTTTCTCCATGCATTAATATTGCCCAGGCCTAGTCCGTGTTAAGACTTGGTCAATTTGATACTGACATTCTTCGAAGCATTATTTTTACGTAGACCATTACCATAGAAGACTAGAAGACTCCATAGCCCTGGTCAAAGCCAGTGTTATTCATAGCATAGGAACATAGTACTAGAGTAATATTCACTTTCACTCGTACATTTTTAAATGGACATTATGAACTTTCTTATAAATTAAAAAACATTTAAAAATTTAAATTATTATAGTTAAATAAGAGATAAACCATGCTTCCAATTTAACCAGACGAGAGTTAAATAAGAGACATCTGGTTAAGTTGGAATGATAAAGTGTAACAAATGAGATGCGAATGCGGTGTCGTCGATCTCTTCCAACTTAACCAGATGTCTCGAATTTGAATTATGGGAATGCAATTACCTTAAAAATCTATGAGGGAGTACTTTGTCACACTTTATAATTCTACTAGCCACAAACATCATTAGTTTTGATGTGCGGGATCCTAATGTATCTTACTTTGACTAAGAAAATATGTTGTCAAACTAAAAAGAAAAAAAAAAAAAGAAAAAAAGAGGTTATAAATCTAAATTATTGAGAAAGAAACTTTCAAAGTTTTTTTTTTCTTTTTGAAAGCGACTTTCAAAGTGTTTGATACGTTGATTAAATCATGTTCATTTGGCATTTTTCATGGACTTTATGACAGCAGAATTTTGCAAGATGACTAGACAACCACCCTCCCTATTTATCAAACAGTTATAACACCTAATAACGCATTATTTTTTTGGATCAACTAATAATGCATTGTTAATATCGCTGTAGCTCTCATTTTCATCCACAATTCATTTAAAAGAAAGAAATAAAGAAACACTGTCCTATTATCAAAATTTTCTAATAGTTTTTTCCAAGGCTAATTAAAACTTAAGACCTCAAAACGAAGCATGTAGACTTTGGCTTAGCCTAAGCGAGTGAGTGTCACTACTTTTTATGTTGTTTTATGTAAGAAGGAAATAAGGATAATTTTGAAAAAGTAAATTCTTTTCTTTCTTTTTTAATCAACCAAAATATATAATTTTTTTTCAATAAGAAATACTAAAAACAACAAAATCAAAAAAAAAAAAATCAATGAATATGGAATATATTAGTTGGGGCTTACGAAATGCTTTGTTTATAGGGTCCGTGAAAACTCGAAAATGACTTTCAAAAGTCATTTTCATATTTTTTTCGTGTTTGGATATTCAAAGAAAATAGAATCAATGAAAAATATTCATTCAATTCAACGAAAAAAAAAAAAAAAAAAAAACTCAATTTGACGCAAATTTTCCTCCTAATTTTTTAGTCAGATGTTAGTTGGTATGTGTGTGTGTATATATTATTTATTTATTTATTTATTTATTTATTTAATGCTGTGAGAATGTTGCATATGGCATAATATAGTGTATGACCTGTAATGGAATATTTTGGTCAAACTAAAATAATAGTTGTTGGATGGATTCAAAATGCAAATGATTATTGACTTGGCCGAACAAGCCGGCTAGCTATTGCGTCATCTTTGCTGGCCTCGTCTGGTTTATATGTTAGGTCATCAGATTAGTGAATTTTGGACAAATTTTTTAGGCAATGTAGGTGAAGGGGAGGAGAAAAGTTACGAGAAAGAAAATTAAAAAAATCCTCTTGCAAGGAGGTAATTTTTTTTAAAAAGTGAGTCACACCATGTGCATTCATTTATTTCGCATGCAATGCAACCCATGCGCCCAGCCGGACGCATTAATCTGCATTGTTTCTTCTTTATTTGTTTTTTTTTTTGGTTTTCCAAATTTATTTTCTTTTCTTTTTCCATTCTTTCCTTTTTTCTTTCTTTCTTCTCTCTCATAGTTGGCACCTCAAAAAAATTGATCCAAAAATTTCATTATTGAGAATGCCCTTACGAAGTATTTGATTATATTCTTTATTGTCGATACACGAGTATACCACCCTAAACCGTCGTCATCATTTATTGTTATTGCTAATTACAAATATACGCAATAAAAAAAAATTGTTGTTATAAACTAATGCTTGCTCAAAACAATTCAAAGAAGGAGAGAAAAAGATTTCATTCATTCAATCTTTCTACATATTACAACAACATATATATAATATACATTTGTAACGGAAGGTAATAATGGTAGACATAAATTTGACCGTTACAACCGTTACACAATCAATAATATTTATAATACTCACACATTGTTGACATTATCTTACCATAATCATGTCTCGTTAAAAACTCGATAGAAAAAAATGTGGGAAAAACTAGACGAGAAATGAGTACACGATATATGGGTAAAGCATCTGTTATTTCGGTTGCCTCATTAAGAGTCTTACCCTAAGAAAACCCTGCGGGAAAAAACTTAGTTAAGGGAAAGAGAGTACAACTGCAAACCCTCAAGGTATAATCATTAGGACTTTGGAGTTTGTCTATTTAAATATTTGTTTGTAACTTTCCCCTATTGACATTACTATATCATGTCTCGTTAAAAGCCTCGCTAGAAAAATTAAACAGGAAAAAACGTATAGTAGTAATGAAAAGAGTACATGATATCTCTGTCTAATAATGTGTTGCACTATCTGCCTTGTTAAAAAAAAACCTTTAATTAATAAAAATATATCAATTAAACTCAATCAAAGGAAAAAAAAAAGTACAGTTGTTGGTCTTTATGACTCAATCTTTAGGATTGATTCAAGTAAATAACACTGAGTGGCCTGAATATAACAATCTTCAAAGTCTACACGTTTTTAAGAAAACATTGTTTCAAAAAGAGTGTAGAAAAGGGATATGATACAATCTTCAAGATTGTCACTAATGTAAACATTCCGTATAATAATCTCGTGACTCTTTTACAACTCACGTGGGTTGAATTCTGACGCTATATATGTTTTGTAAAAAATTCATTAACATATACATTCCTCATTTGTGCAACACAAGCTTTATCGTCATCATATAGGGCATTGGGGTTAAGACGTAGCATAACCAATTTGGAACTTGACATCGTGATGACCAAACAAAATAGCCAGTACCCAAGTAGCCCATCAAAACCACATATTGATTTCTCACATAAACATCAAAATCTTTGTACCTTGAAAATACTGAGCATATGTTAAACATCATTTCATTGCAAAAGAAGCATTAAACGTTGCTAGCAATTTCATCGCAAATATAGTATCAGGCTTGATGCAATTATGGAACTTCTGGTCTTAAATTGGTGCTCCAACAACAATAAAGTAATGGACTTTTGGTCCCAAAATTATCATCATTATCATCTTCGAGTCTAAATGGTTCATTATTTGCTTCTAGAGATTGGAAACCATTAGTGTGATAAGTAAATGATACTTATCCATTTAAAACATCTTCAAGATGTTTCTCAATGTAGACTAATTGGTGTGTAAAACTACTTCAAGGAGAAACTCAATCTTTAGGTCGAGACAACACTTGGGGTTCCAAGTCTTTCATTTCAAACTCCATCTTTAGACATGAGCTAATATCATCAAACTCTTTATGTATTTCAATGATATTTATGCCATCAACAAGGAATGAGATAATAAATAAATAACTCAATTAGCAACTCTTTAATGAGCACATAATGACACATATTCATATTTACATATTCCTACTTTAAGAAGGAAATTACTCAGCCAATTGCTTACTATTTCAAGTAAGTAAAGTCTTTGTAATTCAACAAAATACATATTGTGCTTTTCATTTCTTTTCCCATTCCGAGAATTATAAAGCCATCAAGAATTTTCCCAAATGAACATTAGCATCTAATGACCCATAATTATGCGGTCATGACGTTCATTAGCTATATATCTAAATTTATTATTCTGTCAATGATATTATGTAGCGGAACTTAATTTCATCTATCGTGGGAGTGTGTATTTGACTAAATCAATTAATGGTCTCTACGTGAACCCGTTGGCTACAAAACTCGTTTTAGATCACACCACCTCATTATTATCTTCTCTTTCGTACAAACACCCATTTGTAACTTACAGGGTTAACACTCAATGGTGTATGTGTTATAAAGATAGTACATTTATTTTAGCGAGTTGAGCTATGTCTTAATTGCTCCTTTATGTATTGAATAATTAGGGCACTTCTGGTGCCTAGCTCTGAATCCAGATTACTAGTATATTTTGTGTCTAGGTCGTATCGTGGCTCTGGAAGGTTGGACGCGACATAGTTCTCGGGAGATCGAAAAATTCAATAATTGTAAAACTTCAAGGATATGGGCGCGGCATGAGTGGTCAGGCCGTCAGGGTACGCGTCTTGGCTGGGAAGACGTGCTTCCGGAATTGAGAGCTCCAGATGGTTAGGACTGGGAAACACCATTTGTATTTAACCGATAAGATTAAGTTCTTCCAGCCTTTGTCAATGTCCCGGCTATATGTGGCATAGCATCCTTGCTGCCCAAGATTTGTTACGTCATGGAATTGTTCATCGGATTGGCAATGGTAGGACACTTTGTTACGTCATGGAATTGTTTGTCGGATTGGCAATGGCGTGGACACTTTGGTTTGGGATAAACCATGGCTTGCTGACAATAATAATCCTCATTTATTTACATCCTGTGTGGAGGAGTTGAGAGAGGTGTAAGTAATCTACAAACATCAAATGGTACTTGGGATGAGAAACTTTTAAGGGATCTTTTTGTTACTGACGATATCCCTCGTATTCTTCGCACCCCTATCTCGCTTGCTTTTTCAGATTCATGGAGTTCGAAGTTTGATTTACATGGGTCCTATTCGGTCCGCACTGGGTACCAATTCCTCACCCGTGACTACATGCAACAAGAACAAACACTGGATTTTACTAATGGGAAGAGGTTGTGGAACTTGAAGGTGTCGGACAATGTTAAGAACTTCTTGTGGCGGTGTGTCAGATATGTGTTGCATGTCCGGGAGACTTTACGTACTAAACATGTCATAGTAGGGGGTGGTTGCTCTTTTTGCAATGATGTATAGGAAACAATTGAGCATGTGTTTTGGGTTTGTCCTGTTGCATGTCAGGTTTGGGGGAGCACAAATGTACTGAATGACTTATCATTTGTGGAGTTTGTTTCTTTTGAACTGAACCATCTTAATCGTGTGATCGAGCAACACCAATGGCTGCAATATTTTGGTCATTATGGAGGGCAAGAAATGATCAAGTTTGAAATGCTAAACTTTGGTCAGTGAACATGGTTATAGCACAGGTGGAATCCCTCCTTATATTGTAGAAAGATGCATATAGTGTTGCTCCAATTATTAATCAAAGCACCTCTCCAGTAATATCAAATTGGCTCCCTCCCCCGTTAGGCCGTTTAAAATGTAATGTGGATGCTGCACTTGTGGATGGCAGAGGCCGTTTAAAATGTAATGTGGATGCTGCACTTGTGGATGGCAGAGTGTCGTTTGGGGTTGTAATACGGGATCATTTAGGAAGTTTTGTGGCTGCATGTGCTGGACAGCTGACTTGTGCTCATGATCCATATCTAGCTAAGTCCATGGCGGTAAAGGAGGCACTTACTTGACTCAAGGATCGTACCTATTCACATATCATTATTAAGTCAGACTGTTTGAATTGTTGTCGTAATTTTAATTCGTTATTTGCAGACTTTTCTTATGTTGGTTTAATTATAAAGCAATGTCGATCAATTGCTAGAGATATTGGTGACATTGTTGTCTGTCATGTCAAGAGGTCAGCGAATCACGTGGCTCATATGCTTGCACGGGCGGCTGGTTCTTTCCATGTCCTTTCCATGTGGGAGTCTATCCCGCCAAGTTGTATTTCGGACTTGATTACTCTCTGATTTTAATGAAGCTTATTGTTGGTTTTCAAAAAATTGCAATTCAATGAATTGTTCAATTGCGTCATAATTATACCGTTTGATGGGAAGGAATTGCAATTTTCTCTAAATGGGGTATCCCATGAATTGCAATTCGGTGGAGAAGATGAACAAATTTGTTACTGTAAAGATAAATTTGCCCCTTTGTTAATACTCTTTGTTTTTTTTTCTTTATTATTATTATTATTATTAATACTACAGTATTGCTACTAATTTACCAAACACTTTTCTACCATCAGCTAATGTTATTTATTAGTTATGCCCTCTAACCCAATAAGCTAACAGTCATTTACCAAATATGACCAAAAAGTGAATCAATTACTATGTGTATTAGAACTAGTTACCACACGCACATTCATCCCAAGGCAAGTGTTTGGTATTGCATGAAAAGATGTTGATTTACTTCTTAATATATTTCTTGAAAAAAGAGCAAAATTTACACCCAGTCATATGGATAATGCAATTAACTCCCAAGTAACAAAAAGAAAACTCAATTCTGAGTCCATTAAACCGATAAATTTGTTTAATTGAGTCCAATTTGACTTAGAATGTTAAATCTTTATGATGTTGACATGTGTCATTTTTATTTTATTTTTTAAAACAAATTCATTTATTTATTATTATACAATTCTACTTATTTTCTAAAAAATAACCAAACACAAAGACAACTTTCTATAACATAACCAAACACTTAAAAAAATATTTTCTGAAAAATAAATATTTTCTTAAAAACATTTTTCAAAGCTCATTTTCTTGTTCAGACTTATAATTGTATCACAAACACAAACAGCAGCCCAACTGTTATCTCCAATTCATAACTCTTGCTCCACTAACGAAAGAAATTTCTTCCTCCTCACCCACCCGAAGCTACAGAGGAAGAAGAAAGTGAACTCAAATGGCGTCATTCACTCAGCAACTGGGTGTGATTAACAAGAATCGGTGGCTCCTCTAAGAAGATTATTCAAAGCTATTCTTACAAAAAGCAGCTGAGAGTAGTCTAGGCAATGCGCAGACAAGAGAGAGAGAGACAGAAGCTTAAAGAGATGTTTGAAGAAGCATACGAGCGGTGCCGCACTGCACCTATGGAAGGTGTCTCTTTACTTCCACGCTGCTCTCGATAAGTACGACTTCGATTCCGAAATCAGCTCTTAATCCTTAATATACCACTCTGCCCTGTTGTAACTTTTCTTCGACAACTGAAGCTGAAATTTGGTAATTTCTGTGATTTTTGGGTGCCAGTATTAAAAAAATTGAATTAGCAGTGGGTGTTAATCTCGCTGTGAAATGGATACCGACTTTTAACGTCTAATTTCTTATATTTGATGATTGTTTTGAATTGAGTTTTGCCAGATATGGAACCTAATACTTATAATGAATGGGTCGTGAAGTTGAAATGGAGAACAATATTTTTACACTCATAAAACACCAGAGTTCAGATTTTCTCAACATAACCAAGATTGAGCCAGTTGATTTGTTTCTATTTGTCTTGGTAGGTAAAAGGTACAGTGTTTAGTATAGATGCATAGGGAGACTGCCAAATCATCTGCATTCTTGCCACTTAGAGAGGCATCTATTCACAATATCAAGAATGTAGAAGAGGCTGGCTGGCATAGTTCCTGGTTTACGAGAGGAATTTGTAGTTATTGGTGAAAATGAAGCTGATGATAGTTTGATATTGAGTTTGCGTTCCATCCAATATGACCTTGCCTGGGAACGATGCAGGGCAGGCAGCTTCAAGCTGAAGATGTTGTTGTCAAAGGGAAGGTATGATTTACCTAACAGAGGGTATATCTGAATTCAGTTTCCATTACCTTGTTTCAATACGATGAGGAAATATATATCCCTCTCCACATCCATGACAAGTCAATAAAAGTATCCACCACACCATGCATTCTGATTTTTATTCAATGCCTTTCTGACAGCATTATGCTGACTGTTGTTCTGTTGATCTCTAATTAGCGCACTATTTTTGTTGCACTTTTACTTTCTGGCAACTGGTGCAAGTCATGTTTCATTTGTTGAGTTTGTAGGTAATTGGTGCTAATAAAGGTGGAGTTGAGGGCCTTCGTGGATTTGTTCCATTCTCACAGATCTCAACTGTTAGTTACATATTCTGTCATAAACTTTTATATTTTTCATAACTGTGGTAGCTTTGTTCGGACTTCCTAATCTAACAAGTTTCTATTATGCTTTACCTTTCCTTCATGTGCTATGCAACTTGAACTTTAATTTTGGAAGTCACTAGTAACTTTATATAATGCATCAGAAATCAACTGCAGAGGAGCTTTTGGATAAGGAGCTTCCTCTCAAGTTTGTGGAGGTTGATGAAGAGTAGTCTAGACTTGTCCTCAGTAACCGCAAGGCCATGGCTGATAGTCAGGCACAGTTAGGAATTGGATCAGTTGTACTGGGAACTGTTCAGAGTTTGAAGCCATATGGTGCCTTCATTGATATAGGAGGGATTAATGGTCTGGTCTCCTCCATGTTAGCCAGATCAGTCATGATCGGGTCTCAGATATTGAAACAGTCCTTCAGCCGGGTGACACCTTAAAGGTTTGCATAGCTTTGCTTGCTGCCTAGTTTTCGGCTAATCAATCATATGTAACTCCGAAGAGATATTACAATAGTTTGGTAAATTTTGTTTCAGGTCATGATCTTGAGCCATGACCGTGAGAGGGGCCGTGTGAGTCTTTCTACAAAGAAGCTGGAACCTACACCTGGTGACATGATTCGCAATCCTACACTTGTGTTTGAGAAAGTAAGTTGTTCAAAATGTTCCTGTTCTCGAATTGAGTTGTATTTTCAAGGCCCTTTCCTTGTGTGCTTGAATTTTTGCCTTGAGAGATTTGTGGAGAAATAGTAACTAAAAGCTTGTGGTTTGTTCGTGCAGGCCGAGGAGATGGCACAAACATTCAGGCAAAGAATTGCTCAAGCTGAAGCAATGGCTCGTGCAGATATGCTGAGATTCCAACCCGAGGTAGTGTTGAGAGTAATCTTGATTCTTCTGGACAGTAGAGTTAGTGAAAACAAGACTTGGGTGGTATGTAGTTAATTAATGCTTGTGGTCGGTCTAACGGAATGATTCTATTGTAACCTTGCAGAGTGGATTGACTCTCAGCTCTGATGGGATTTTAGGCCCACTGAGCTCTGATTTGCCGGCAGAGGGATTGGATTTGAGCGAAATTCCCCAGGCGGAAGATTCATTTGATATAAGCGAAATTCCTCCGGCCGAAGATCCAATCGACGATTTATAAATTGTTTTTGTGGCATTGGTTTTTGCAGAAATCTTGTGGCAGGTAATCTATGTAAAACTTTGGATAACCCTGCGTGCTATAGTGAAAATATTGTTCAAATTTGTATCTTAATCTGGAGCTTTCATTCATGCATGTCTTTTTGACAGATAACCCAATAGAGTTTTTCCATTAGGATGTATATTTTTGTCAGCTTATCCAAATGGATTCACAAATTATCCGCACATTTTATAACACTGACCATTATGATCTATTTAACTTTCAATCCTAATTTACTTCAACGCCCCTTCTAAGTTGTCACCAACCTGCTTCTTTTTCTATTTAGTGGCACGTGCAGGGACATTATTGGGAATACAGCTCCATCCAACACAGATCTGTTGTTTTGTCCTTCTTTCTGGGAAGCTTCATTTGATATTTTGATCCAAAGATTGTTTCTTCTTCTCTCTCTCTCTATATATATATCCTCGCCCAACCGCCGCCCCGAGCTTCCGCTTACGGACGCTCTTCTCTCTCATTTCAACAGTAAGCTTACCTTTTAAATATTTGCTTTTCTCTGTCTGTGTATAAATTTTCATTTTAAATATCTGTTCATTTATTTTTCAAAATTAACAGATATCCCTTTAATTATATACAATACTTATATAATAGTTTACCATTAAGATTTGATCTTTGATTAGCAGTTAATCCCTATCAGTATATTAAGAAATGGTTTCCAGGAGTTCTAGGATATTAGGTAGCTATAGTCATTCAATTTTTTGGTACCCATTCGGGAGATGCAATCGCCAGGTTATGGATAATTTGTCAAAATCACAGCAAAAGATAAAGGATGTACATAGAATGGTCGGTGGTAGGTACCGCCATAGGCACAGGGTTGTCACACTTACAAGAGTAATCAATTCGTATCGGTGTGCTTTTTGTGGATCCGATTCAAATGGGGATCAGCACAGGGATTCTTTTTGTAATTGGCTTGGTAGGAGTAAGAATAGGCTTGTATTTATTGTTCCTAAAGTAGCTTCTGATATGAAGAGCCATTCAAGCACACTATTCTATCAAAAATTACTAATTAATAACAATAAGGATATGAAAAGTAGTTATGGACAGATACTGCATTGTAATAGAGTTAGTAGTATTCAAAAATAAGGATATGAAATATATACTATTTTTTTAAAAATCCTCCTTTCGTACAAGCCCGCCCAAACACTTGTGTTCAAGAAAATGAAAAATAGAAAAGGAAATGGAATTCACTTATTACTACCAATAATAATCAGGAAAAAACGTTAGCACTAAAAAAGAAAAAAAAAAAAAAAAAAAAAAAGATCCGTAATTCACTAATCTATACTAATAATGTTATCCCAAACAGTGTAAGCTCTAATCAAGTCTGCAATCCTGAGTGTCAATATGTCTGTGGAGGTCAAGCCAGGTAAGCTTTAGTTTTCATTCTTTCATTCATGGGGTGCATATATATATGGTTTGACATTTTGATTGAGGAATGTTATGGAGGAGATTAGTTTATCATGATGCCTATATCTGTTTACAGGCAGTATGGAAAAAATTGACGTCGACAGAAACACGAGGCTTGAGTCATTCAAGAAGAAGGCCATTAATGCCTCCAACAAGTTCAAAAGTACTCTAAGCAAAAAGAGCAGGAGGAACAGCAAAGTGTTTTCGCTTGTCATGGATGACGAGCACGATGCTGAGGAAGTTAAATCTGTTGATGCCTTCCGCCAAGCTCTTATCCTCGAGGAATTGCTTCCAGCTAAGCATGACGACTATCATATGATGCTGAGGTCCCGACTGAATTTCATAGTCCTGTAATGAACAGTAAAAGATGTTTATATATGAGGATGTTAAATGGGATTTTCTTCATTGCAATCATGGATGTAGGTTTTTGAGGGCCAGGAAGTTTGACATTGAGAAAACAAAGCAAATGTGGTCTGATATGCTCCAGTGGAGGAAGGAGTTTGGCGCTGACACGATCACAGAGGTAGTGTAGCTTTCATCCATTTATATTTCCCGCTCGTTTTTACAGCTGTAAGAATAACTGATGTTTTTGTCATGACCCATTTGTTAGGACTTCGATTTCAAGGAGAAAGAAGAGGTCCTTAAGTACTATCCCCAAGGGCATCATGGCATCGACAAGGATGGAAGGCCGGTATATATTGAAAGACTTGGTCTGGTTGATGCCACCAAGCTCATGCAAGTTACCACCATGGATCGTTATCTGAAGTACCATGTCCAGGAGTTTGAGAGGACCAACAATGATAAAATGCCAGCGTGTACAATCTCTGCCAAAAAACACATTGATCAGAGCACAACTATTCTGGATGTGCAAGGAGTGGTATGTAATTGCAATATATCCTTCGTGTTTATTTCCTTTAGAATATAATTTACTGCAATAATGGTTCAGGGACTGAAAAACTTCACCAAGTCAGCTAGGGAACTCATTCAGGCCCTTCAAAAAGTTGATGGTGACAATTACCCTGAGGTAGGTGTTTGCTTTCCTTTCGTCCATTTTACTCTTTGGTTATGGTTTCTCGGTCTCCCAATAGTCGTCGGTTCAATGTTTTCTTTCGCTGTATAGACCTTGTGTCGTATGTTCATCATCAATGCTGGATCTGGATTTAGGCTCTTGTGGAACACAGTCAAGTCTTTCCTTGACCCCAAGACCACTGCTAAGATTAACGTAAGCTTTACCTCATCTGCATTTTGCAAAATCCCAAGCTTTTGGTTAAGTTAAAAACGATGACTCTTTTTTGAATTTTCTGTAAGGTTCTTGGCAACAAGTATCAGAGCAAGTTGCTTGAAATCATTGATGCAAGGTAAATCTTGTGTTGCTTTTTATATCATGAGAATTAACAAATGAGCAACTTTATTCTTAAACAATTTATCATCTTCAATCAACCAGTGAACTTCCAGATTTCTTTGGTGGCACCTGTACTTGTGCTGACAAGGGAGGATGTATGGTCTCTGACAAAGGCCCATGGAATGACCCGGAAATCATGAAGGTTACCTTTTTGTCCGATAAGGCTTTTAGTTGAGACATGACACACACATCCTTCGATTTTTTTGCAATTCAGTCCATTCCAAATGACGAGTGTTGGTCTGACTTTCAGATGGTTCGCAATGGCGACCACAAATGCTCAAACAACTCGGCCAACACGGCCACTCCAGCTGTTGAAGACAAAGCGATTGTGGAGTACGAGGGGGGTTCCAATGTGAAGAAATCTGTTTCTTTCAAGATGGAGTCTCCCAAGAAGGTCTCTGCTGTTCAACAGGAAGTAAGTTGCTTTTGCTTTAGTTGCTGAAGCTAGTAGTAAAAGATTCAGACTCCATAATTGTATAAAACTGGCTGGAAATTATGCAGATGCCCCAACCCGATCAGTATGTCCCCCCGGTGAACAAGAATGTTCCACCGAATTGGAATAGAGCAGTAAGTGCCGTAAAGGTTGACAACTTTGCTGTTGCAAAAGGTACTAACTGAAACCAATATCATATATATATATATATATATATATATATATATATATCAACCAAATTTAGTTTTCCTTTTCCATACTGTGACTGCATTGTTCTGTCATTTCAGTGCCAAATTTTTACCCCGTGGGTTACACGCCCCCAGACGGAGGCAACCAGCTCTTCTCGAGCATGATGACGTTTTTCATGGGCGTCTTCACCATGGTCAGGATGTCGCGCAACATGCCTGCTACTGGTACTAGGAATTACACAGATGCCGGGTTTTGCTCTGGCAACGGAATGATGAATGGCCCGGGATATCAGCTCCCTGAAACTACTGTGTCTGTCACAGAGTTCATGAACATGATGAAACGCGTGGGAAGCCTGGAGGAGAAGTTGATCACTCTCAGCAAAGAACCACCCACCATGCCACCCGAGAAGGAGGAACAACTCAACAATGCTTTGAGTAGCGTTGATGCCTTGGAGCAAGAACTCGAAGCCACCAAGAAGGTATTAATCACGTTGCTATAATTGAAAAACGAGTTCCGTCTCAACTAAACTGATAGTTATGTTCATCAATAACTAATGACTAATCCATTCCTTTTATATTTCCAGGCTCTTGAGGAGACTCGTAGCCATCAAACTGAGATAGAAGCCTATATCGAGAAGATGAAGAAGAAAAAGAAGTTCTTCGGTTTCTAATCATCCAGTTTGTGACACACTAAACATCTGTAGCTATATATGTATAGGAAGCCCAAAAAAGGTGAGCACTTTTATATATTAGGGGAGATGATACTTTTATTAACAGTCAAATCATAATGGTAAATCATATTTAGTTCATTCTGTTTCACAATGGTATGATATTATTCCAAATAAAATGTCAAAACAATATAGATTGTTTTTTGTTTAAAGAAAAAATCAGCATGATCAGCCAGGATTGCTGAACACATGCATGCAACATAAAAAGAACAAACAAATATGAAATGAATCAAAAGCAAAAGTATGTCCAACGACAGAGGACTTTAGAGGCAGGACTTCTTTTTCTGTTCATCTGCAACTGCATAGCTAAAATATGCGGCAACCTACTGCCTGCGGGGGACAAAGAACAAAAACAGAAAGTGTGCACTTTCAAAAAGGGAAAGCTGTGTTGTTAATTCTGTGAGAATGATATTTAGCTGGTGTATATTGTATTGTATGTTCATAGATGAGAACTGGTTAGCATACCCGTTGTTTGGCTGCTTCTTGTCTGTCAATGAATGCAAGAAGCTCCTCTTGCCTCATCAAAGCTTCATATAAAGCCTGCTCAACCAAAAAGGTTTGGAAAGACGGTTCTCTTTGATTGGAGTGTTTTCAGAAAAGCAGTCGCCTATTGTATAATGGATGTTTTAAAGAAGAGCATTTACCTTCTTGGTGGAAATTAGCTCGGCTTCTAAGGCCTCCACTCTGCAAACAGCACCCATTAATAATTCCTCTTTTTCATTTGGCATCTCAGATGGCTTTTCTTGAATTGAATTTACTTTCTCCTCTAGTTCACCTAGTCTCTTGAGCACAGCAGTGAGAAGTTCAGCTTCTATATAAGCTGGAGTTGGTGAAGGGGGCCGAAACTCTTCCTTGAGGGTTTCTGCAGAGGAGAATTCACCACGAGGGGAGGATGCATCTGGAAGTTTCTTGGTTACGCAGGAGACCACAGAGCGGAAAAGCATAAAAACAGCCATGAAGAAAGCCATAAGAGCTCCTAAAATGCGAGCATGAAGCCCAACCGGAGTGTTTTGAGTGACAGGTGGTGAAAGCGTCACTGAATTCAGGTATAACCAGAGAGATTATTTAAGTACAGAGATAAATCAAGTACGAACTGTTAAGCATAGTATAAACTAAGAAACATAAATGTGCAGTGTGAATATACATATGTTTGATATTCAAACCTTTAGGAACATATGGCTTTCAAAGAGATGATATTTTCTTCAAACCAGAATCAACAGCCTTGTCAACCATGGGAACATATTCATCAAATCCTGAGAAGTTGTCCCCATTAACTCTTGCCTGTTTATTATTTGGCAAGAACATAAAATCATCAAACTAGGTAGCCAAACAACATAATCCTGACTGCTCTAAATGAGTAACATAAGAATACCTCTTCACGAACAGGAGTAAGCCGAAGCTGTGAAAAACTCCTCACAGCTTTCGGTGAAGCAATATCCTCAGTTTCTGATCCAGACTCAGCTGATGTGTCACTGCCCTTTACCTGGTGAGAAGTGAGATACATATAGAATTAGTGAATTACAGATGATATTAAAAAAAAAAAAAAAAAAAAAAAAAAAAAAAAAAAAAAAAAAAAAAAGCAGAAGCCATACCATTGGGAAACGGGGTTTAGCATAAACTACCTTCCCTTCGCTGTTCAGAACCTTAAGAACCTGCTTGCAACGACGTGCTTCACCAACCATCTGTGGCACATAGAGCGTGGTGTTTCGTTATTGCTATAAGTATAATGAGAGGAAGAGAAAGGTTAGGCCACTGACAACTGTAATACCTTCAATAAGGTTGGGTTTTTCCATGGACCTTTATCAGAACGAAGGCACCCTCCTTCACCTGCACATGTACACGTTCCACCCAGAAAATCTGGCAACTCACTGCACAAAACTTAGAGTTCAGTGATACAGTTCAAAGGACAGATTAACAAAAAAACGAAAACACAATTGAAGCATCATTTGATCAGATTCACCTAGCATCTATTACTTCAAGCAGCTTGTTCTGATACTTGTTACCAAGAACCTGCAAAAGAGAAACATACAGTAAAATGAGCTTCTGAGGTTAAGAAAGCCGATAGCCACATAACCTTTGTTGGAAATAAAATGGGCATACGTGAATCTTGGAAGATGTTTTGGGGTCTAGAAAGCTCTTTACAGTATTCCACAACAACTTGAATCCTTGACCAGCATTGATGATAAACATCTGATGGAGTGTCTGCAACAATGAAAGAAACAAAAGTACTATGATTCACATAATTACGAGAGCATGGTACTGGTTAGTCAAGTTAGGAACTAAACATACTTCAGGATAATTATCACCATCAATCTTCTGCAGCCGCGTGATAAGCTCCCGGGCATTCTTAGTGAAGTTTTTAAAACCCTAAGAAAAATTAAGGGGATAAAAAAAATTACCAAGGCATTCCACATTCTTCAATAGCCAATGACAGGTATAATATCAAGAGAGAGGGATAGAGAGACGTCAGATGAGAGGAACATACCACGCCTTGAACATCGAGAATTGTGGTGCTAGAGTCAATGTGCCTCTTTGCTGCAATTGTGCAAACCGGAAAACTTAATGGCAAAGGTTTTCTCAAACTCTTTAACATGGTACTTTACATAACGTTCCAGTGTTGTTACTTGCATGAGTTTGCTAGGATCAACTTTCCCTAGCCTTTCAATATATATAGGTCTTCCCTCCTTGTCAATGCCATGGTAACCATGTGGGTAATAGTTCAAAACTTCATTTAAGTCTTCAAACTCAAACTCCTGATGAAATATCAAGCAAGAAAATAATTCATACTAAACTAAGAGTAGATGTATCATCAACGAGAAGGGATACATTTATACAAATACCTGCATAATGTTATCAGCACCAAATTCCTTTCTCCACTGGATCATATCAGCCCACATGTTCTTTGCTTTCTCAATGTCAAACTTCCTCGCTTTCAAAAACCTGAAGCAGCAAATCACTATCACTATTGGGAGTTGCAGAAACTTAAAACAGATTGTTTTGATAATGAAATGAACAATATATCTTCTTCTCAACATGTAATTACACAAAACATAATAATGCCATCACAATGAAAAGCACCAGACAACACACAACACTTCAAAAAGATCAACATTACCTCAACATCAAGTAATAATCATCATGGCGCTCCACTAACAGTTCATCCACAATCAATGCTTGCCTAAATTCATCGACTGCCTGTAGCTCCTCAAAATCCCGAATATCCTCAATGGAGACGGAGCTGCATCGCCCCCCATTCTTTCTTCTATTGCTTTTCTTCTTCAGTGAGTGCTTGAATCTTGTTGATGCACTGAGCGCTTTCTTCTTTAGAGCACCAATTTTCGTCTTCCTCTCGTCCTCCGAGATCTCAAAATCAGATTTCCTTTCCCGCCTCTCATCATTGGCAGATGAACCTTCAAAGCCTGAATAAGTTATAAAAACACATATGTTTACTCTCATAAAGTTATAAACGATGATCACAATATTTGTAAAAATTAAACCTGCATTTTCCACTTGCCAAGACTAAAGCCTAGCTATTCATCTGAACAATTGAAGATTATTTAACTTGAGCTTCGCGCAACAAAATGGAATCCGATCAAAACAAAAGAAAGTCAACTTACATTCTCTAGCGAAGCGATCAAGAGGTCCCGACATTTTTGCCGTCGATCACAAGAAAAACGAGCACACTGTAAAAGAAGCCCAAAATTCAGAATATAACGCCATATACATACAATTCTCAGCAGGGCCGAGGAGGTTGAAGAACAACACGAAAGAAGCTGTCTTGGGGAATGCCGATGATGATCGGACGGTAATAAATAGCTCGAACGGTAACGGAAAAGGGGAGTGAATTAATGCGGAGAACTATCACAATAATCACAATCACAATAATTAAATAAAAAGAATTTCTTGCCCACAAAAAAAAGAAAATAATAATAATAGTAATCAAATACAGTGTATATATATACCTGTAGAAATAAGAATCAAATACGTAGTAGGCGTGGAGAGGAGAGGACCAAAGGGAACTCAATGATATGGAGTAATTCTAAAACCCACCAATAAAGCAAACCATTTTCCTGGACAAGAAGTGAATCCTTATAGAAGTTCTGATAATGATTTACATGTAGTTGGCGTTACAGCACAGGGTATTTGCTTCATCAAAATAATTGTTGTATGCCAAAATTGAAACTAATGATGAAATGATTTTGGGAAACATTTCCCCCCTATATTACAGCAACACTAAAGGAGGAACAAAACAAAATCAGCAATACAGTAATAAATATACACAAGGCACTATTAATACTCTTGGAAATTAAATATAAACAAAAAAGATATTTCACACAAGAAAAAAGATATTTAGACCTCGTGGCTAATACTCTTGGAAATTAAAAATAAAAATTAAAATAAAAAATAGACATCGTGGAGTACTGTACTGGAGTCGTGGTAGCCTAGACGGAGAAGATGGAGGACGCCGGACGGTGGCCTGGAGCAGGTCCTCGTGGAGGGTGGGCGTTGTGGTGGTCGACCGCCGGTGGATGACTGCTAGACTGAGCAGACAACGAGACTGTCAGCAGAGACGGCGTGATGCGGTGTCCAGTGAGCTGTGAGCCAGTGAGGGTCGTGACTCCTTGTGGGCAGTGTGGCCTGAGGGAGAATGAGGTGGGTCGGCGGGAGACGGAGAAAAATGGAGAATGAGGGTCCAGGGAGATTGGCAGACACTGAGGCAGTGAAGTGGGAATTAGGGACTGAGAATGAGGTGGTTCCATGGAATCCCTTTGATTGCTTCAATTCTTTTAACGGATTGCATCAATCCTTTACCGGAATCTCTGCCGGATTGCATCAATCCTTTACCGAAATCTCACAGTCTTAGGGAGAGAATGAAGGATTACGCAGTTATGCTAGAAATATAAATGGAAGGAGACAATTAGCAAGAAAGGGGGAGAGGATTAAAATTAATGGAGGAAAATGATAATGGCCTAGTATTACATTTGATGGCAGTTAAGTACATTTAACAGTAACAGATATGTTTGGCATTTTTGACAAAAAAAAAAAAATATGATGTACAACATTAATAAGACAATTAGCACTTAAATACGGACAAAAAATCAGGGATATAACCATCATTGAAACTTATTATGCTTTTAGATATATATAATTTCTTGATGCGTTTTATTATTATTATTATCTTGTTTGAACTATAAAAACTCCCTATAGATCAATTATGTGAATCATATTAATTAATTTATTAATATGAATAATATGGCATCTTTACCATATTTTTTTTGTTTTCGTTAGGGTCAACTTTATTGACTATAAGTTTGTAAATTTAGATAACTTGGAGATGGTTTGTGGGTAAAAAAAAAAGAAAGAAAATTTACAGGTGATATCTGCTGATACAACTCCTAAGAAGAAAAGAAAGAAGATTCATAGTTGATCTATAAAATATGATTCCATCAGAAAAGTCATGAAAAATATCAAAGGTGTTTTGTAGTATTAAATGACAAAAACAATATTATGAGACTAAATATGAAATTCTTACCAAAGATGAGTTAATTTTATTGGAATTAACTCTTATTTATTAGTTTTAATTATTGAAATTTTGTAATATAGAATTTTTTGGAAAATTAACTTTACAAATTTCATATGATACATACTTATTGGGTAATTTGAATTGACACCATTTACTCCTATATATATGGTATCCAAAATATTAGTGAATGGATATGATTTACTTATATAATATAAAAAAATTGATTTGAAAAATATTTTTAAAGTAAATGGTTTAATCCTAATGCATAACAATGTTTTGATGTTATAAGATTTCGTGTTTTAATATTATTGTATTTTTAATATTATTTTTATTGTTTTAATTGTTTTAATGTACAATATTTTGGGCGGAAAATAGGATTTCGTTTTGGAGGATTTTGTTTATATATATATATAGGTTATAAAAATGTACTAATCCTAATGCATAACAATGATATGATTTACTTATACCCCCCATGAATTGCAATTCGGTGGAGAGGAGGGGCAATTTGTTGGTGTAAAGACAATTTTGCCCCTCCTCTCATACCCTTTGTTTTTTTTTTAAATTTGAAATAATAATAATAATAATATTATTATTATTATTATTATTATAACAAATTGCCATTTTTGTCCACTGACTATAGGGGTATTTTTAATTACAGTCCACGACTTTTAAAACTGTTAATTGCATACCATGACTATTCACTTTTTATCAATTTTGGCCACTCCGGCCAAATTCGCCGGAAAATCCTAAACCCTAAAATAATGAGGGGTATTTTAGTAATTTCACATGCATGCTCTTCATCTCCGGCGTTCTTGCACTTTTCCGGCGACAGCTCTGGTTCTCTCCGAGCAGCTTCGACCGGCGGCAGCTCTGGTTCCTCTCCGGCAGAACAATGGCGACCTTGACGCTCTTCCAACGACGAACAACAGTGGCCTCCTCTCCGGCAATCAACATCCTTCCTCATCTCTGTTTATTCCCGACAGCGACTGTGAGCATCGATGGAGCGAAGAACCAGCAGTGCTATACGTCAATTCTTCCCTTCCCCGTCCAGCGTGAGCATCGAACTTCCGGCGGCGGCGCAATGCAGCAAAACCATGGCAGTGGCGGGCTGGATTCCTTCTTCAGTCTTCTTCTCCTTCTAGCAGCGACGGGAAAATGGTGCGCGGGACGGTGAGCACGTGGACGACAAACGCCGCGCATCCGGACAGAATCCGGTAGAGGAGCTCCATCGTGACCAGCCCTCGTTTGGCATCGCACTTTTCCAGGAGGCAAGAAGCAGCAAATGGTCCGCCGGAGAAGAAGAGATTCATCGGAGAAGAAGAAAACAGACATGAAATGACTAAAATACCCTTATTATTTTAGGGTTTAGAATTTTTCGGCGACATTTGGCTGGTAATTTGGCCGAAGTGACCAAAATTGATAGAAATTGAATAGTGATGGTATGCAAGTAACAGTATTGAAAGTCGTGGACTGCAATTAAAAATACCCTTATAGTCAGTGGATCAAAATGACAATTTGCTCTTATTATTAATATTATTATTATTACTACTACTACAATATCTACTACAACATAAAGACATTTTAGTCATTTTGTCAATTATTACCTTTCAATTCCCTGTACTCCTGCATACCAAACACTGTAATTTTAATTCCTACATTATTGATTGAATTGCAATTCCACCGAATTACAATTCTTTTCCACACTAATTTCCTCCTCCCAACCAAACGCCATGTTACAAGCTAATGAGCTAAGTCTGTATACATACACATCTCTATATATAGCTTGACATATTTACTACATCAATATGTATGAACTTCTTCAATATAATTTTATATTGATATAATTTAAAATATTTATATTTAAATATAAACATTGAACATTAGATATACGGACACACATAAAACTTAGTTATCTAGTTATAATATTAGGAGACAGAGTGATATGGGTTTGATTTAACCGGAAGCTATGGATTAATTCCTCAGTCACAGATATTGAGCAAATTCAGAAACCCACAGAGGGTAGAGAGAATCAAATGGTTGCAATTTCCTTATACAAAGGTAACCTGCACAAAGTCGCCACTGACGTTCCCCGTCGATGGCTCATTCCCACCCCGAAGATCTCCCTCAAGGACTTCCGCCTCCTCCTCCGCCGCCGGGCCAAAGCTCTCTCTCGCCTCCAATCCACCTCTGAAGTCGCCACCACTGCTGTTCCTGCCACCTCCAACCCTAACCCTATCGCCGCGGATAACCCCTTTTCCAAAGTCGAGCCTCAGATTGTTCCTCTTCCAGTGGAGCCTCCGAAGGATGAGAAGGTAAAGGAGGAGGAGGTTGAGGTTGAAGGTGACAAAGCGACGGTAGCCAAAGCAGCTGATGGTGTGGAAGTTCCGGAGAAATTGGTTGAGGGATCTGATGTGGTTCTTGAAACAAAGCTTGATGTTTTAAAGGTGGAGAAATCAGAGACTCCGGTAAATCCCAGTGGCGAAGTATGATTCCTTTCTTCAATTGTTTTATTTTTGTTTCTATGTTTAATTTTCATAATGATCAATGTTCTACTTGTGAAGCTATTGTGCTTGTGAATAAATATCGTTGTGTTTAGTAATGTGGGTGAAAGGGTATATATGATTTTAAGTGCATTGTTTTCTAGGAGTTATGAATTGTTGTTCTAAATAAGTATAATGATGTGACTGAGATTAATCTAGTACACTTAGACCTTTTTTTGTTAATGGAGTAGGATGATACATAATTTTGATTTCAAAATGGCTCCTCTAAGAAATGAATGGATGCTGACATGATGTCTAGGGATACTGCCTTGTTCAAGGGAAAAAAAAACACTAGAAGTGCGGTTTTAGTTCTCACCCAAATTTCCAAATTTAAGAATGGAGACCCAAAAACTATTAAATTTATGTCCAGCTATGCCTCCTCACCTCACAGTGAGTCAGGGACAAGATGTGTTGGAATGAGGTAATGGCTAGTATTTTGTAATCTCTACTTTAATTACCTCTAGCTTGCTTGACTAGAGAGAATTGCCGAATGACTTTACCTTCTTTGTTCTTTACTTCTCTCTTCATTGTGCATCCCATTATCCTATTATGAAATGTCCATCCTGTACTATTGACGTTTTATATATTATGTTTATGATGAGTGATCTTAGGAAATATAATGGTTGTGACAAGAAATTCAACAACTTGTGTGACTGCAAGCTTAAAAGAGAGAGAAGAGTCTGGTTCCATCAAGTATATATATTGTTTGGCATCCTTTAATTACTTGTCAAACTTAATGACAATGAATGAAGTAATAAAATTTATTTGGAGTCCTGGTGCTTTGCACTATTTAGAAGATGTGTCCATATTTTTCTACTAAAAGAAAAAAAAAAAATTCAAAAGAATCAAATAGGGAAGGTGTCCAACAATTGTTATTTCAGATAAGTTGTCAGACTTCGATATGCTTCATGTAATATAATTCAGTATTGTGCTTCACAGACAAGTTTAGTGAACATTAGTTAGAAACTACTGTGAAGATAAGAGAGTGCACCTTCTTTTTTAGTAGCCCTAATCAAAGTTTATAAAGAGTAAGGGTAAATTTTGACAACCCATTAACTGAGGAACTGAAAGTGCCACTTAACTAACAACACGGGAACTAAAAGTTGTGACACTTATAACACGGATGGAGTCTGCTATTCCTCTATAATTTGGGGACTAAATTGCAATTTTCCCAAATGTTTAATATGCATGAACAAAGTACACTCTAGCAAAATGTGGCAATAGAATTCTTAAGACTAAGATGCTGATTTCATAGGCTTGCAGAAACAGTAACAGATCCTCTATTTTGGATCGATATCTTCAGTTAAACTTTCCTTTTCCATTGATGCAAATACCATGAATCCATGATCTTACAAAGAATAACATAATCATCAAGCTTCATAAGAATCTACTCATTTCCCTCATAACATCTTTTTTTCTCTCAACAAAGGAATAAAAAAAGGTTAAAATAGCTCCCTACTGTGCAGAAACGTGTATTCAATTGTGAAGCTGGTTAGTTTCTTGGATTGTGCTTTGCAAGGAAAACGACAACCATAAAGCTTCACAAAGAACAAGTTTGTTTTCCTTTTTGCATAATTGCATCCTCTTATCTCTCCAAAAAGCTGTAGTTAAAGTCTCCCTTATCCCCCAACTTTTTATTTATATTTATATTTATATATTTTTTTATTTACAAATAAAATGAAATCTCGTGGTTGATAGAAATATTTTGTTCCACATGCAGCAAGATAACCATTTACATGACAAGAAAAAATTCACCATGCTTTTCTTTATTTACTAGACGTTTTGGTAGCTCTGTTTCTATAAGTTTTCAGTGAATAAGAATTGCAAAATTAAATAATAGGGATCGAAACATTTTTTCTTGAAGAGAAATGAAAATCTTTTACATGGTAAGGTGTCAACTTTAAATTTGAAGTTTCTTGTCCTGGTTTTCTTTAGGTTTGGCTTTGTGTTCCTTGATCTCTTGTCAATTCCAGTCATGTATGTTATCTTCATTAATCAAAATTCAAAAGGAGCTTATGTATCTAGAGAGAAGGGGATTGTTTATTCAAAGGTTAAATTTTTATTTGGAAATTCATTGTCAATCAAGAAAGATTTTGTACCAAGATCCATTTACCATTGGCATTTTGGGCTCAAATAAGAATGAGCTTGTCGTGAAATATTGTAATATGAGTTTTGTTTTGTTTTGATTTTTTTGGGTTTTTTTGTTTTTGTTTTTGTTTTTTTTTGTTTGTTTGTTTTTCTCGCAATTTGTTCCCCCTAGGGATGAATTTAAATGAATTTTTGACTGCCTGATTGACCTTTGAGGGCTGACCTTTATTTTAAAAGTATATATATATATATATATATATATTTTTTTTTTTTTTTTTTTAATTTATACTCTGTCCAGTAAGTAGTAACTGCTGCCATGAATTTGCTTTCTTAGGCTTCCTTCAACCCTGCAATGAAGCTGTGCCACTCCAGATTTTTTTTTTTAAACTTAATTTTTTTTAATTCAAATAGTGTTTGCAAGGTTTCAAATGTTGAAAGGCTTTCAAATACAATTCTTGGTAGCTTTTTATTTTTATTTTTTAATTTTTCAAATATTTTGTACTTTTTCTATTCTAATAATAAATATAATAATAATTATTATAATATTACCATTATATTATGAGAGTGAATTGGAATTGTAGGGGTGTAGAGAAAATAGTCATGAACTGCAATCATGCTAAGATGGCAATATGGTCTGCTTTTGAAAGTGAGAGAAATTGCGGGATTAAGATGGCCTTAGTTACATTAATTATCGACTTTTTGAATTTCACTTTTCTTTTTCATAAGCTTTCCATTACTCTTTTGGCAGACAAGCAACAAAGAGGATGCGCCGAGTGAGAAAGAAAAACGGAAAAAGGAAGTTGAGGAGAAATTGGAAGTTCTAAATGCAAAGAAACACAATTTGGTGCAGTTGCTGAAGCAGGTATTTTTATGTTCTCCACTGCTTTCCTCAGTGCTAGTGCTAAATTGCCTTGCACACTTTTTATGAATTCCTAATGGCAATATGATGCATTTGTTTGTTGATTTACAGATCCTTAGTGCTGAAGAGGAACTGAAGGGCAGGAATAGCATGCAAGGGGTGATTGGTCGGCCACCAATCCCTCTTCAAGTTGATATTACAAATGACACTGGATCAATGACTAGACTTAACACACCTAGAATTGGGTCAGATGGACTCAGCACTGAAGTTGAAGGAGGCGAAGGTGATGATGTTTCCAACCTGAATGTGCATTCCCGCAACTTGCTTCGTATGAACAGCACATCACCATCTCCAGACTCTCAACATAGGAAGCCTGTGCATAATACAGTAAGTCCACTTTTAAAAGAGGAGTAACTGTTCACTTTTCTTGTCTTCAAGCACTAAGCATGAAATAAGAGGGGGGGGGGGGGGTGGGGATTAATTGGTCATTGCAATCTGTGAGGATTATTTCAAAATGTTCATGGTTGAACTGTTGAAGTGCAAAACATTTTTCTTTTCTTAATGTGAGCTCAAACTGTTAGTTAATTACTGTGGTCGGTCTTTTGGAACAGGTCCCGTTCTCTTCACGAACTACTATGGGGGTAACAGGTAGCCCATCACGTTTTGCATGCACTGTGCAACAAGGACTCCCTTCAAATCCACCCGCAGTTTCCACATCAGGGACAAATTATGTTGCCTCCACTCCCTCTCCAGCTGCATCAGGCGGTACACCAGCATTTAGAGATGCCCAGCTCCCCAGTCCGTGGAATTAGGAGCTGCTTGTTTTGAAGGTATCTATTTCACTTGGCCGAGTGCTTTAAGATCCCAATGCACCAGCCATGTTGTAACTAAGCTGTAACCTGAATTTCCCAATGCGCCAGACATGTTGTAACTAAGCTGTAAACTGAATTAGCTGATCCCAACGGGGCAGACTTGTTGTAAGTAAGCTGTAGCATAAAATAGTTTTAAATCAATATAGAAGGAAATGCGAAATCATTATATCTGACTATTAGTCATATGTTGTAAGTGGTAGCAGTGAGTTTGCTTTGTATCTGTATGTGGCTTCAATTTCATAGCCTTATTATTTCGTTCATTAAATGATTGATTTGGTTCCATTATTTTCTTGGAGGAAGTTTTATTATTATTATTATAGGAATAGGAATAATGATGATGTATTTTGAAAGTGAATTGGAATTATAGGAATACAAAGAAAATAGTGGTGAATTGCAATGATAGAATAGTAAGGCTTAGGTAAAGGTACTTTAAGATTAAATTTATCTTAGAGCATCTGGATTTGCAGAAGAAAGAATTTGAGTTGGGTTTTTTTTTAACAAATGGGGAGGGTGGTTTTTGGGCAATTTTTATTACATTGAATAACACATTTTTGTGGCGTCCATTGCAAAAGAAAGTGGAAGAGTCAGTATTGACTCCACTGAGGCTCGAACCCACCACCTCCCGTATAAAGGGAAGGGTTTGATACCACTGGACCAAAAGGTCCTTGGTAATGAAGTTGCTCTATGATTGTTCAACAACTTTCAAATACATCGCAGTAGTCATCACATATATCATGCTCAGGTCATTTGAAATTGGGACCCTCTAACTATATACCAAAGTTCAATTAGGCCCTCGAACTAAAAAATCTTCCAATTAAACCCTTAAACTTGTTAAAATTATACAATTAACTTATTTTACAAGTTAACAAAAGGTAACCTATCAACTATAATTTTAAATTATGCAAAGTTGATTTATTTAATTTTTATAAAAATATAATTTTTATACTTTTTAAATATGCAAAGTTGATTTATTTAATTTTTAAGTTACCTAAGAAATTAAATAAAAAATTATGCAAATAGTAACTTATTTTAAATTATGTATAATTTAAAATAAGTTACCTAAGAAATTAAAGAAAAAAATTAAAAAAAATCAACTTTGGCTGCCATGGTTTTTTTTAGTTACCTAAGAAATTATTAAAAAAAATTTATATTTTTAATAAAAATATAACTTTTCAAAAAAATATTATTCTGCCATGGACAAGAAGCCATAGCAGCCAAGCTGCCATGGTTTTAATTTTTAATTTTTTAAATGAATATTATTATTTTAATTTTTATAAAAACATAATTTTAAAAGATATTAATTTATGTGGTAGCATTCTATGTGGCAAATGACTTGAGAGTAACTTGCTATTATAGGTCAAATAGGTTAATTGCACAAATTTGACAAGTTTAAGGGTCTAATTGAAGATTTTTTTAGTTCAAGGGTTTAATTACACTTTGATATATAGTTTGAGAGTTTATTTGACCTTATCTCTTTGAAATTTGATTCAAAAGAAAAGGGTTATTCTCACCGTATTATCCAATATCCAACCGCTACTAAAGTTTAATGTTTGTCCCAGAAGATTGTTCTGATGTTCATCCTAAAACGGACCAATATCTCAATCTATACATAAACTACATTCAGCAACCAAACAAGTCGCTTTGGCCGAGTGGTTAAGGCGTGTGCCTGCTAAGTACATGGGGTTTCCCCGCGAGAGTTCGAATCTCTCAGGCGACGATAGAGTTTTCACATTTAATTTTATTCAGTGCGAAATGGAGTATTATCTCTACGTTTTTGTTTTTGTTTTTTTTTTTAAAGCCATAAAACGAGATAATATATTTACATCAGTTATTGAGTTTTTTGCTTACCAGAGATGCATTGTTTCTTTTTATTTCTGAAATTACAGAGTGCTTTAGCTTTAAATTAAATCTAAGCTTGACTTCCATTCTACTGAATCATTCTCAAATTTTCTTTTCTTTTCTTTGTTTTATAGTTATCCCTTGCTTTAGTCTCTCCCACTTTAGAACAAAAATGGTGATCCTACTCTGGCCTTCAACTCAATTTTATCAAATGGAGTATTCCAGTTTTGACGAACCCCCTTTGGGACTATCAATTTGAGAATGTTCCACTAATCAACAAATATTGTAAATTTTTCGCATATAGGTTGAGGTTAGATGAGTAAAAAGTTATAAACACCTACTTGAAGCAGTAACATATCCTTCTTTTCTTATAGAGTTTGATCCTCTCTGAGATTTTGAAATTGGAGTGAAAGATTTAAAAAAAAAAAAAAACAAAAAACAAACAAACAGTAAGACTTTTGCTTCTTTTAAATGGTTATAGAACTTATATTACTCTAAAATGATTCTGATAACAAGTGGGTTTGCTTTAATGTATAAATGTTGCAACTACAAGAGTTGTAATTGCTAAAGGAACTTTCAATATGTAGAGGGAACTTTCAATATGTTATATGTATAGTTGTAATTGTTGAAGATCATAGTTAATCATGAAGTTTTGAGATGATTTTTCAATTAAGGAAATTGTAATTATTATAAAATATTATCTATCTCAACTAATTTTGTGTTACATCAATATAAATTCCAATAATTTTGTATCATATATAATAATAATAATAATAATAATAATAATAATAATAATAATAATAATAATAATAATAAATTTTGAAAATTTTTGGGGTGTTACACATACTCCTTGTTTTTGGGGCTGAGGAAGTCGTGAGTTGGAAGAGATATTGAAAGAAAAGAAGGTATGACTATACCCCAAATTCTTGATACTAGAGGAGGAAGGCAAAAAGCATGTAGTGGGAATTAACGATCAATTGTCCCGGACTAATTTCGTAGTGGTTTAAGACTACGAAGCGGTGAATTGGAAAACGAAAGCCCACACATAAAGAGAGAACGTGAATACCAAAGAATCAAATCTTGGGGGTTCTTATAATATTTACCATCCAAAGGGAGGCACTAGAACCTCTATATATGTTTGGCCCACAAGGGTTCTAGCAAGTGTAAGGTGGGATTCCGTGGTATTCGGAGGATAGGGAATATCTTGTTCAAGTTTGATATAGAAGACCAAGTAGTCAAAGCTAGTGGTGGCCCAGCTAGGGTTCTACGACTTGGAGGGGGTGGACACTCAAGGGGTCCTCGTAGGTACATAATTTACTCTTTTTTTTTTCTAAATATGATTTAGGTACATAATTTATGTTCATAAGCACATAATTTCCCAATACAAAACACATAAATTCATAACATAAGATAGAATTACTAATATGTTTTAAGTACATAATTCATACTCTTAAGGTACATAATTTCATAACACAAGACACTAAAATTAAACTCATAACATAAGAAACATACACATACACTATTGTGAACCCTGATTCATGGTATAAGAATTGGGCTACATGGGCAGTTTACGTCGGCAAGGTGTGCAAGCCATGCGTATGTAGACGTTCATTCACTGGTCACTACCATTCCATACAGACACACACACACATATCTTGTGTTTATTCCTTATTCACCTCGCATAGGGACGGATTCAAAAATCATTTTTAGCGGGATGAAAGATTAAAAACTAATGAGATATTAAAAAAAAAATAAAAATAAAATACTTAGAGCCAAGCCATTAATATTGTTCAATAATAGAGTTGAAAATTTAAAATACATCAAAATAAGATAAAATAAAATATGAAATATAATTAAATAGATAAAATAATTAATCCAAACACATTATAAATCACCCATATCACTATTAGCATTAAGAAACAAGAAAAAAAAACACAGTGTTACAAATAAAAATTCAATTAGAATCAGAAATTAATCTCATTAATAACAATTATAATCTAAAAACAAAATTTCATACTATAGGATTCAAATCCTTAACATTTAGAGAGAAACTATATGTCTTACCATCTAAGCTAACTCATCATTTAATTAAATTTATGTATATACAAAGGACCTATCCATACAATATATATAAATAAATGAGAGTGGGGGCAACTGCCCGTTGCCCCACACTGTGGATCCGCCAATGACCTTGCATACTTAATTTCGTGACATGCCTGATTCGAAAAATAAAAAGAAAAATCATCTATATATAGATCGATATATATTATAAAACACAAATATAATTATCTCACAAATAAAATTAAACATCATCTTGTAATGAATAAATAACATATTTATTATCATAGGAAAACCAAATAGGTACTTATTGAATGAGTACAGTTGAATTATTTGTGTAATTTCAGTTATTTACTTTTTTTTTTTTTTTGAATACTAAAAAAACAAACAAACAAACAAAGTGTGGGAATGGAAGACCACAATTCAATCAATTCAAGCACCAAACTTAGCCTTAATGCCACGAACAACCTCGGCATCTACTTGGAAAGCCTTAGTCAAGACCTCATCAGGAATGGGAGGCTTGGAACCGAACAGGGTTAACGGCAGGACAACGGCGCCGGGGAGTTGGCTATTGAACGCCGTGAAAAGCAGCGCCTTATTCTTCCCCACATTCATCTGGAAATGCACCAATCCTCTGGGGATCACAAACATCTCCCCTTTCCTCAACACTTTGGAGTAGAAAACGTTCCCCGCCGCCGTCACGAACCCCACCAGCACCTTCCCCTGAATCACCACGCCCGCTTCGCTCGCCCGCGGGTGCGAGTGCGGCGGGTTCATCCCGCCCGGGGCAATATCCACCCGGTTCATCGCTATCCCCTGCGTGTTCAGCCCCGGGAACGTGAGCACGTTCCCCGGACTCAGAGCTGATCCGAATACGTTATTCGTCGTGTCTCCCTCTTTGGTGAACCCGTCGAAGAAGAAATCCTCTGAGGTGACCTCGGACGCTGGTTTGCAGGGGAAGCCATTGATGCCCGGGATAGAGGAGGAGCCGTTATTCAGAATTGCGACGCAGAAGTCCTGCAGTGGATCGGGATCTGCGCAGTGGGACATTAATGGTAGCATGATGAACAAAACTGTGAAGCATAACACACGAAACCCTAAGTGATTCATTAGGGATGCCGCCATTTTTGTGTCCTGTATGTCCTGGGATAACAATACAGGAATGAGGAGAACTTAGAGTAGGTATACTAACCCATAATCACAATGATGTATATATAGAGAAAAGGCAAATACCAATTTCCACGGCAAAATGACATTTTTAGTTCACACGTTTAATTAATGATAATTTTCCTCCACAATTATTTTTTTTTTTTTTGTCAAAATTGATCAAGTCGGTCATTCCTTCGGCGAACACATGTCACATTATTGTGTAATTTGTAAGGGTATTTTTGTTCAATGTATAATATGTTAATTCCATTAATATACAAATGGACAAAGACACCTTTACAAATTACACATTCCACCATTCCAGATTTTGTAATTTGTAAGGATATTTTTGTCTATTCATGTATAGTATGTCAATTCCATTAATGTACAAATGGACAAAGATATCCTTACAAATTACACATTCCAGCTTATTCAAATGGGTGACCAGAATGATCAATTTTGATATGAAAACAATAATCGAGAATAAACATTGATATAATTAAACATGTGGACTAAAATTGTCAATTTGTTAATATTTATGTGACCAAAATTGGTATATGCTCAATAGATAAATGTTTTGTCATTTGGAGAAGAAGTCATTAGTGGGAAAGATAAATAATGGAAGTATGAAAATTGGGTGAAGTTAGTTGGCTTTTAATTTGACCTTGGATTACAGACATCATCTGCCATTGGAGGCTGCCAAGGTTGTCAATGAAATTCCAGATGAACTTTTCAGAAGATCAAGACCTTTCTATTTATTTATCATATTTTCAAATTAAAAATAATAATAAATGAAAAAAACAGTGGCAATTGTCAATTCAGTAACTTAATGAATTGGTTATCTGGGAGAATATATAGACCAAGTCAAGTCAAGTGAAACAATTAAGGGGACATTTATTTCATAGACTGGTACCAACTCTTGCAGCGTGGAGATTAGTTCCTAATATAAGAACTGGCCTTCATGAGATTATTAGTCCATTATTTATATATAATTAGTCAGCACCACCAGCATTATTTAGAAAAGAAAGCACAGATAATAGATGTTAGATCATTTCTCTTTAATACCCTCATGGTCGATTTTTTGATTTGCGGGGCCCTGTTCTAATAACTAAGTGAGGCCCTATCAAAGTATAAATAAACTGCGAATTGAAGAAAAATTGCAAAGAGAAAAATGTAAAAAACTAATTTTAAGCCAATATAATCACAAATACATATACTAACTATTAGGCCAGCGCTGAACTAGAGGCCCCCAAAATTTTGGGGCCCTGTGCGATCGCACGCCTTGCACGCCCTAAAATCCGGCCCTGAATACCTTGTCAATTAAGCCATACATCCCTATCCTAGCTTCCTACAAACATGCATGCGATTTTTTATTTTTTATTTTTTATTTTAAAAAAATTATCTTTCTTTTTCTGTTTTACATAAATCATCTGGAAGCATGTACATACTTTATTTGAATACAATGCAACAAGCTAGATAAGGCGCATGCATGCACATATAAAGAACATCTGGTCGATCACTAACAGCACACGTTTTTTTAGCCATACGGCAGCGATGGATTAAATTATAAAATGAAACCGTAGTTAAATTAGAATAATACTGTAATGATGCTTTAATAAAATTAAGTAACAAGTTTCACATGTTGCGTGCATATTACCGAATGAAACTGTCATTGAATTAGAATGATTACTTAAAAATGAAAATGAATTGCAGGTCTCTTGTATATTATTAAATGAAACTGTATTTGAATGAGAATGATACTCTAGTGGTGTTGTAATGAAATTACATTGTGTATAAAATGAAACTGAACAGCAAGTCGCACATATTGATTTTATATTGTCGAATGAAACTGTAGTTGAATTAGAATGATACTTTAGTGGTACTGCAATGAAATTACAGTGTGTATAAAATGAAACTGAATAACAGATCCCACATATTGAGTATATATTATCAAATGAAACTATAGTTGAATAATAATGATATTTTAGTGGTATTGTAATGAAACTACATTGTATATAAAATAAAACTGAATAATAAGTCTTATATATTGAACATATAGTATATTGTCAAATGAAAATGTATTTTAATTAGAATGATACCTTATGTGGTGTTGTAATGAAATTAATTACAGTGTGTATAAAATGAAATTGAATAATGAGAGAGGATGCTACATGGACCATAACGAAATTTGTCGTCTACCATTATTAATGGAAAAAACTTCTAACGACATCATTTTTCTGCCCAGTCCATGTTGCTACAAGGATCATGGTTCATAGTGAAATTTGTCAATCCACAATATTAATTGATCACATGGATCATAACGAAATTTGTCGTCTACCATTATTAATGGAAAAAACTTCTAACGACATCATTTTTCTACCCTGAGGCTCAAACCCACTCCCTTCCACATAGGAATGTACACCGGGTGCCGCTTGACCACAAGGTCTTTGGCATCATTCTAATTAATTCAACTACATTTTAATAAATTATGTGTCTATTATAATTAATACACCATCAGTTTATTTACAAAATACAGGTACATAATCATTGACTGAATGCACATAATATGTTAATTTCAGCCACATAATCCAAACGTTGTTTTGAAATTTGGACCGGAGACAACAATACAAACTATCCAAAGTATAATTTGCGTTAGTATATTATTGTAGCTAGGCTGTGATAGTAGGTGTGCAATCCTGTTTAAATTGTTGTTATTATTTCTATAAAATTTAAATAAAATAAAAATTCTAGCGGACTCTTTGGTAATCTCATTGCAGCTTCCTCTTTTTTTTTTTTTTTTCTTTTTTTTTTTTTTTTTTTTA
>NC_044917.1:8288488-8316600 GCF_003576645.1 Ipomoea triloba | reverse complement strand
TTTTTTTTTTTTTTTTTTTTATAAATCTCATTGCAGCTTGGTGCATGAATATGACGATGCATGAGTTACTCAAAACCAAAAGAAAAATATTGCAAATTGTAATTTCCAAAAGTGTCAAGTAATTATAAATGCAGAGTATTTTTATTTTTTTTTGAAAACGAAACAACGCAAATTAATTCATTAAATCGTCACACATTACATCAGAAAGGAACCGAGGGCTAGAGTCAAAATACTCAATCAGTCCACCCCCCGTGTGACTCAAAGCATGAAAAGCTATAGTATGAGCTACCATATTACCGTTTAACAAACTGAAAATGAACATGAGGTAAATCTTGCAAATAACTACGAATGTCATCAATAATAGCCCCAAAAGGAGATAAATCCACCCCTGAAGAGACTGCAGTAGTCACCACCTGCCATCCGTTTCAAGGACCACATGAGACCAACCTCTCTGCTTCAACCAACTAAGGGCCTCCCTAGCACCCATAGCCTCCGCTTCCTTAACCGAGTAGATCCCCTCCCGTGAATACATGACCACTGCCACTAGAATTCCGGAATCATCCCGCATTGCCCAACCAAAACCCATGCGGCGCCCAACAGTGTCCATTGCTACATCAACATTCAATTTAAAATTTAGATAATCAAAGTAATATTTAGAAAATTTTCATATAGACTATAAAATATTTTTTAAAATGAAATGAGTTAAAGGTATTATAGTCCGTTAATATTACACCAGTATAATTTTAACCAAACACAAGTTAAAAACATTCCTAATAACAGACACAAAATAATCTTATAGCTAGGTTTAGGCCTAAGGGTGATTGGTGAATATTTGGACATTTTCTCCTGTATTTTCAACCCAAAAAAAAAATGTTCAATATTTGGACATTTTCTCCTGTATTTTCAACCCAAAAAATGTTCACATATATATACATATTAATACATAGTTAAATGTAAATATACAGCACTCTATGCTGTGTCAGACATATGGAAACTAGGAATGTTGATTGTATTGTGTGTATCATGAGACTGCCTGCATATATTCCCTGAAAAATTTGACCTTTCTGTAACCAAGAAACAGAGGGAAAATGAATAAAAAAAAAAAAACAAATAAATAATAATTAGCATGTTCCAAACTTCCAATGACAATGGAAAAATGAATCTCAGTGGCCTGCAATAGCTAACTGCAGCTGCAACACCCTCTGCAGTAGCATATATATATATATATATTGCAGTTTGGCTGCTGGAAACAGAAAGTAAGAACTAAACATATTGAAGTACCATATTTCAGCATAATTTGATTCAAAATGTATGTGTTACTTTTATGCAAGAATGTCATTAATGACAAATGTCATAACCTGAATTGAACTTCACAAACCAACCTTAGTATGTTTCAGGAGAGAAAATAGAGGCGAAGCATAATAATCTTTCTTTCTTTCTGTAGCATACGCAGTATTTTGTATTAGGAAAAAGTCAGTAAAGTTGTATAAAGCATTCATGCACCACATTTCTTTTCCATACAATGTTGAAATCCTAAGACACAAAAACCAGTAACTAACACTGATAATATTATATTATGATGTCTTCTTCACAGCGCCCTAAGCTTTTTTAGATTGTCAGCTATTTCTGTCAAGAGTTTGATCCCTTCGTCTCCCCTTTGTAAAGTCATAGTGGTGTGCTTTATGCACCCACTTTCTGCTTCAATGGCTCTCAACCTTTCTGTGATATCTGACATTTCTCTTGTAAGGGTAGCTGTTTTTTCATTTCCTACAACAACAGAAACAGCATGTTTACTGGCTGTAAAGATTCAACAATAATAAAATAAGTTAATTAAAACAGTTAAGAATAGAATAGAGACTATATATATATATATATATATATACCCCCCGATTGTTGTTGATCTTCCTGATCTCCTACTTTTACTAGAAGGTATTCTTCATTGTCTGATGCTGCATTGAACTTCTTTTCGAAACTTGAAAACAAGCTCAAAAGGCGAGATCTCTCGTTCTCTATCTCAAGAGAAGAATCCACTATATTCTCATTAATATACTCCCCAGAATGGTACGTTTCACTCCATGCTGCGTTACTCATTGATCCAAATTTCTCTCTGTACATCTCGAGCTCAGATTCCAAATCCTTCAGCTCCTCCTCTCTCTTTAGGAGCATGTCCTTCATTACTTGCAGCTCTTCTCGGTAGTATTCTGCGTGTTCTTCCATCATTCTCTTGTGCTGCAGTGCCTCCATCTTAACGGCTGCCTTTTCGGCCTGCAACCGAGTGATCATTGCCATTGCATTGTTGGCTGCAATGGCGGAAGCATTCCTCTCTTCGTCCAATTCCATGTACAGAGCCATGAGAGATCTGCTGCGATCCAAGCGAACCTGTTTCTTCTCACCATCTCCTTCATTCGTGTCAGTAACATCTGGGAGGAAATCCATTGACATCTTTCTTGACTTGTTATCTGACAAAGGTATCCCAAAGAACTTGTTCCCACCTCTAATAAAGCTTGGGCTTTTGGAAGCAGCATCATCTTCAAGCAGCTGGTCCCCAGATTCTGGAAGCAATAGCATTGTTGCAGATTTATTGCTACTCTCTCCACCAGGTATGCATATATATATATATATATATATATATATATATATATATATGCAGGCCGGACAACAAATTAAATTAAATAAATTATTATGCCAATAATCACAGAACTAAACTTTTAGCTTCCATTCTTGTCAAATGCCCACAGTTTTTACAGAAAATCAGCAGCTAGCATAGCAGCTATGCAAAAATTAAGTGAATTGCAGTACAAGAAGTAATACAAATTGAAATATTCTAGTGGTAATAGCAGCTAGCCTTCATATGCCAAAAACTAGAAACCAGCTAGTGGGTACTTAAAGAATTAATTAAAATGGGAAAATACTACTCGTACTCCCAAATTTTACTCCCTCTCACAAAATTTTGATATTGACATTTTCATTGAGACCCACAGGACGAAGATAACTAATCACCAATTGCCAAGGGATAAAAGTAATGGAATAGAAGTAGGGAGTACATGTAGTAGAACTCATTAAGATGTGTTGGGTGGAGGCCAGTAAAGGGCCAAGTTCATCATTTGGTGGCTAGTGGATTGTTGAGCAGAGGTTAGTGAAGTGTCAAGTCCAGCACCTAACTCTCTAAAATGTGATTACAGCCTATAAAGAAATAGTTGCATCTTCACTACTAGCTATATCTTTTGGCAAAGTGATAAGTGTTTAATTCTAACCAGTGATATCAGAGCCACTCAAGTAAAGACTATGGGGCATAGGGGGATCCTAACAAGATGTTACCTCCATTTGAAGCATTATCATCTTGGTCCTCGTTATCTGGAAGCAGAGGAGAATCATTGTTGGAGACCAAGCTGAGTTGAGTGGCAGGAATAACGTGAGGTAAAGCTAACTCATCATCACGAGGATTTTGCAGTTGGGGTGGAGGGGTGTGGGACGGGGAGGGAGGCGGAGCCACTGCTGCTTTCATAGACGAGGACAAAGTGGCAGTGTTTTTGGGGGGTGTGCTTAGAAGCTCCCCACAGCAAGAGCACCTGGGAATCACAGAGCCTCCAATCTCCTCCTCAAAATCCCTACTCCAGAATCTCGCCGCAGCGGTTTTGGGATCATTGTAGTCGATAACAACATCCTTATTATTATTAATATTAATATTATGATTATGCATAACCCCCAGCAGAGACTTGTACCTTTCACAATCCCCCTCTGTATGAGCAGAAAAGGAGAGAATACACTCCTCACACATGCTCCTGATATCGGACAGAATCCTGTGGGCATGGCAATACGCGAGGGAAGAAATGTCCTTCTTGTGGGCTTCGCACACACATTCATTACAGCAATCGGAATAGGAGAATGTAGGATCTATTATCCTGGTGCACAGAAAACAGGGGACTTCCAATTCGAAAAACCTAGCGAATTCCGCAGAGAAGAACCCTAGTATCCCATCGAGAAGAAGCAACACCACCATCACGAATTCCAGAATAGCGTAAATGAATGCAAGGCCTTGTCTTCCCAGATTCTGCTCCACGAAGCACTTGAACGGCAGCGTTTTCATTCTGATAATGAGTATTGTGTTTTCGTGGTCGGGGACTGGGAGAAAACATCAATAAACAACAACAGATCGGAACCGAGAAGAGCGCAGATCATGATGATGATATTGGCGGTTGGAGAGTAATAATGAAGAAGCCCAGAATCCCAGATCATATACATACGTAGTCGTGGTGTGGATCGTGAGTTTAGGGTTGGCGCTGTGAAGATGATGAGTACACTGTGATCTCATCCATCTTTACGCACGCTAATAATTAAGATAGATGTTATGTTCCAATCCAAATTAAAGCTAAGGGGTGCCAATTCAAGCCAAAAGAATCAGGATTCAGGTAGGTGTGAAATGGAGATATATACAGCATATATGAAAGTTTCACAATTGCATGGCGGACATTTTACAACGGTCTCAATAAAAACTAAATAAATACGGCCTAGTACATTATAGAGAGTTAATTTCATTTTTTGTCCTATAGACATTTCATTTTTAGTTCTTTATTATCAAAACATCCACTTTTGGTCTTAGTATTATTGTGACATGACCAGTTTTGGTCATCTGTCAACAAAATCATTGAAATGTCATTAAATACAAGAACATTTAGATTTTTTTATACAAAGTAGGTTGACCCACTATATTTTTTATGTTTATTTTTTTTTTAAAGATTCATAATTGAAGATCGAAATGCTCTTGTATTTAACGAAATTTAAACTATTTTGTTGATAGAGGACCAAAAATGGTCATGTCACAATGATGCTAGGACCAAAAGTAAATGTTCTGATAAAAAAAGACTAATAGTGGATTGTCATCTACAATTCTAAAACCAAAAATGAAATTAACTCTACATTATAGATAGCCCTCCCAACAAATTAAGAGATAGAAAGGGCTGAATGAATTGATTAAAAGGTATGCCTATAGTAATATATTAAACTTAATTTTACAAAGAGTTAATTCTATTTTTTATTCTAGATTTATAAGTGTTAGTCCTTTTTTTCAAAATATCTTTCGTTGGTCTTATTGTGGCATAATTATTTTTGGAATATAATCAAAGCGTGTTATTCTTTCCCACCTCCCAAAGACAATGTACCAAGATCTAACATTGAGCTTAGCACAACATTAGAGCATCCTCGTTCAACGAACTCAGACAGAAGAGAAATCAGGCGAAAGAAAATAAACTCAGGCAGTAGGTAATTTTAGATTCATTAATTTTTAAAACAAATCAAAATTAATCTGAAGACTGAAAAAAACAATTTCAACGGTCCACGTATAATCCGTCCAAAATATACACAAATTATTATATAAAAAACCGAATAGATATATGCATATTTTGAAGAATAATATACAAAATACATACCAAGAACTCAATGTATATAAAACAAAATAATTGTTGATTTTAGACATAATAATCAACCAAACAGAAATTATACAGGCTCTGATACCAAATGTTAGACATAAACATAAATAATCTGACTATTGTGTTTTTCTTACATTAGAGCATCCTCATTCCTCATTTGAAAGAGTCATAGTTATATCGGTTGACCACAAAGTTTAACTTAATTATTTCTTTATTTATTATTAGTATAAAAATTATAATTACAATTATTATTTTTATTATATTTAAATTAAACATATCAAAATTAAAATAAATTTATAATTATAAATGTTTTAACCAAAAAAAAAAACAAAAAAAAAAATACAAAACCATTCAGAGTGGGCGCTAGTTGGCGACCACTCTGAATCCCCATGCGCGTGGATATAGCACACGCGCCAAGGGGCAGCGATGAGACGCAATTGCACGTCTCACCTTTTCTTTTAACTTGCAAAAAAAATAAATTGTTATAGGAATAAAGTATTCCAAAAAATCTTACTTTCCATTTGTGCAAAAATACTCTGTAACACAATTTTTTTCTTCCTCAAAAAGTAAGCAAAAATTCCTAATGGAATTGCTCTTAGTCTTGGGCTAGAATATTCGTACCCCAACAAGCGCATATATTCTTTTTAAAAAAGCCCATGAACAATTACAACATACGGCAAATTATGCTAACAACTCTATGTTTACAATTTTAAAATTCTATGTTTACAATTGTAAAACTTTATATTTACAATTTTAAAATCTCAATATGCAAAAATACATTAATCAATATTTACAATTTTTGAAGTCTATATTCACAATTTTGTTATATAGATTCAAAAATTGTGTTATACTATTGAATATAGAGTTATGAAATTATGAATATAGAGTTCTGAAATTTTGAACATAAAATTATGAAATTGTGAACATAAAGTTCAAAACTGGTGAACATAGATTCTAAAATTGTGAAAAAAAAAAAAAAAAGAAGAAGGAAAAGCCCAACCACCAATTCTATACGAAAAAATTGCTGAAAGCATTCAAAAACAGACTAAAGAAAGATGAAATATGAGATGTTCAATCCAAACAACTTCAATCGTCTGAGTTCTGACAGTACATTTTTGTTGTTCGATATATTAGAATTCCTATTAAGAGGATATCTATAAACGCAGTAATTTAATTTGGAAAACTACTACTACGTAATTAATACTAATTCTAACCAGCACCACTATTGGTCTCCTAATATGCAGGCAATACATTGGCAGACATGTAAGGTGAAATGCAGCCTTGAACCTGAAGAAAACCCAATAATTAAATTAGAGTCTAAAAAGTTGAAAATAATATAAATGCATAGCATGGAAACTAGAAACTAGTATAATTTTTTAGAGCATCAAGAAGGGGTTTACTTCTATGAATATAATGAACCTTTCTGGATGTAGAAGGCAGAGAGAAGAGTTCAAGTTCTCTATCTACCAGGTTGACTCTCCCAAATAGGAGGTCATGAGGTCGAGAAAGTATAAATAAACAAATATTACAATGTAACAGAGCCAATAGTACTCCAAAAAAAAAAAAAAAGTTCTCTATCTATCTTTGACCTAATATATAAAACTAAAGCAACTAGACCATCACTTTTCTAGTTAATAGTTTCGTCATTAAAAAGCCATGCTAGGTTAGGTTGTTGTGCATCACAAACATCCATGTAGACGGAGGCATTAAAGAAATTTCCATCCAATACAAACTCGGTGGATTGAAAATTTCAATTCCACCAAAAGGTCTTCCCATATTGTGTGCGTAACATTTACCCAATATCGTCTTATATATATCCTCTTGATTTTTAATTTTTGGGTAGGAACTCTAGTCATATTTTCTCAGGCGAAGTGCAGAAAGCTAGAAATAAAATCAAAAGATCTACAAGACTAGCTAGAAGCTGATATTCATAATAGGAAGGAAAACTCACTTGCAATAAAGAAGTAGGAATTTCAATAAAACCCTGCAGCAAAAGATCAACCATCTTCAGACTGTCCAATGGCACAGGAGTAATTAAATAGAGGACCTGTCTGGTGGTGTCAATGCCTCTCACAATTCCTAATTCATTATTAACAAAGAGGAAAAACCAATTTCATATTAAATTTATCTGGACCGAAAAGTAAGATTGAAATGCAACAGCCACTCAGAATTCAGAAGTAGATATCCAAAGGTATTTTCCACTGTAGTATAGTAAACAGTTGATCCCAGAATTTAAATGGGTCAAGGATCAATATCAGTGATTTACTCTTTCCACTGCATATAAGAAAATTGGCTAACTCCCTAAAGCAAGATAAGTTTTGCAGTAACACACCTAAACCAACACAGTGAGGCATATCTTCAGGGCTAACGGCCAAGCCAACAATTGTTGCATTCAAGCTGTAGAAAACCTCATCCTTGGGTACCTAGAAACGATATTTTGTGTCATCAGAGAAGTTTCTATCCCCACTTATCTCTCTTAATAACTCTCTTATGAATTATGCAAACTTGTTCACCAAATGATGAAAGATAATGTGAAAAAGATACGAAAAATCCATTCAACTGAAAGAGAGTTCAGCATATACTTCCAGGTCAGTTTCTTGATCAGTCATAGCAAAATAACCTGTTTATTAGTAGCAGAACCAACCTGGCAGTGAAGGTGCTTAATTTTGACACTTGATATAGATATCTCATACGGAGGATGTGCAGCTAATGCATGAGCTAGTTCCTTGGATGTAGTGATATTAGCATCATTTGGAAAACATTGTCTAAAATAAGCTATGATACGAAGGTCCCTCAGAAGTCGTGCATCCTTCTGCACCAGAATCCTAAAAGTAGTGTAAAAACATGAGGAATAGCTATAGCTCTCCTGCAAACTAAGTTTGGGTTGTTTGTAGAAATAATAGCATATTAATGTGAAAGAGCATAAAAATACTAAAACAATCAGCAACAAAAAGTTCCCTAAAATTTAGAGAATATGCATTTTCTGGTTAAAGTAGAGAGGCAGCTTTCTAAACAGAACATTACAGTTTGCTAGTCAAAGTGGAACTAACGTATTAATTTGAGACTAAAAGTAGCACATACGATCTTCGTGAAGAGTCCTGACGGGCTGAATTGATTTCAATTAGGTTAGTCACTGGAGCTTCCCCTTCATCTAGCCAAAATGCCCCCGCTGGTAGATTCTTGCTCTCAGCAGATATGCGAATCTTGACAACATGACTAGGAGAAATATATTTCAAGATATCCACAAGTATTTCATAGCCAATGCCTAACATGCAAGGAAAACAAAATGATACTTAAATATTGCAATTGTATATCAAGCAAAAAGAATAGCCAAAAATAATGAACTGAAAATAAAATTTTCTTTAAAACAAACAAACCTTTTACCCAACCAGGGGTATTAATCACAATGGGCATTTCAGCATTAGCAGGATTTTCACTATTATTAAGCATGCAGTACTTTTTCTGATAATGATCATACAAGGCACATGCATATGTTAAGTAGAGTTTTGGGTCCCTTTTTGATGAAACATCGCCAAAGAAAAAGCATCTGAAAGAAAATTTTAAGGAAAAATTAGTAGGGAATTTTACAAATATACTAGAAGAATAGAAGATCATTTGTTCCAATTTGCATTAACAGTTGGAAACACAACTTCATGTGCTAGACATAAACAACATGCATCATTCAACTGCTTACTTTATGCTATATGAATACAAAATTCAGATGAAAATAATGTTTTCTTCACACACCATTAAAATTAGATATTCAAACTGCATGAAGAGCATTGGCATCTGGTTACAAAAAATGTGTATGACACTTTGTGATATTTGGAAATGCCAACTCAAATGAAAAGAAAACAAAACAAAAAAAAAAAAGTAAATTACTTTTCCTCCTTAGACATTGAGTATATGTTATTATAGCAGACCACAGAATTTGGTGCAAGTTTCTACAGCTAAACTGGGAAGACATCAGGCAAAAATGAACTCTAATGTAGCCATTAAATCAACATGATTTCACAACTTGCAAGGATACTTTATCTGCAAATACTTCATTAGAAGTGTCATGTTTTACCTTTTTCCCCTTCCCCTTTTGGATTTAACAATCTTTTGTAATTTGCAAAAAAGAATACTATCACAGGTTAACAAGGTAGTGTAAGATTTACTTGATAACAAAGCTGAGGGTGCATACCTCTCTGGTGTTTTTAGGCATGGAATTGTCAAATCTGATAAAGAAAGAAGAAAAAAATATTATTAACACATCATGTCATAAAATGACAACAGATTTTATTCAGAGAAAGCAAATAAAGAAGCTTCAGTTCAGATGCCAAAGGCCATTTATTTGCTTACCAGCAGGTATTTTGTCAATTATTGTGAGTGATAGGAAACCAGGTGGAGTAAACTCTGTCTGCCCAACATCGGTATCCAAATAAGCCACTTTTCTATACCTGAAACTCCAAAAAAAAAATATCAATGTTTTTTTATAGAATAAAAGATCACAATTTGACAATTATTACCCGTAAAAATTACAGAGTAAAAAATAAATTGTGAAGAGTTCTTTCAGATGAAAATGGGAAGAAATAAAATTCCAAATATTTTTTAGCAAAAATTTTGCCTATTTCAGTCCCAGCCTCTGCTTCCAAAAAGTAAAATCCTTTTGGTTAGACAACTTAACTGTTGAAAATATATGCAAGGAACTCAGTTCACTGCCACATAGCAACTGTGTTAATCAAATGGAAGAGCACCCTATTTATAGATATTTGTATTCATATTTTATATTTCACATGCGATCTTAACAATCTCCTGATTATGTATAGCAGAGGCCATTAACAACCTTTCACTGAATTGATTACATCAAAATAATCAAATATTCAATAAAGCTTAATAAAATGTTTGTGCTTAAATTAAATGTCCAATTCATACAATAGTGGCAATAAGTATATACGGAGTAAATTTCAATCTATTTTACTTCACTTATACACAATGCATTAGAAGGTAAAACACAATTCATATTTTAATGTAATGACTAGTGGAGTAAAAAAAAAGGGGGGGGGGACCTGTTGAGAAGAACATGGAGGAGGTGGCGGGAAAATGTAGTCTTGCCACAATTTTTGGGGCCACAGATGAAGGAAACTGGTGGGGGTAAAGTAACGGAGTCATAGGCTATGGTGTCGGCAGCATCGGACCATTCGTTGGGTATGATAATATCCGGTGATGGAATCTCATTTTCCAAAGCTGAAGCCATCCCTCTCTCTATTATCTCTCCTCAATGCATTTGCACTCAGAGACAATCAAAATCTACAAAAAGAACTCAGCAATCACTACAAATCAAACTTTACAGACATAAGTAAGTATCGCTAACTACATTCTAGTACTGCAATGAGGTTTGGAGAAAGTATACAAAACTAAGCAAACTAAACATCAAAAAGTAGTGATGGACTAAACATCAATCATTCTGGTCGTCCTACCAATTTGAACTAAGCTTCATAATGAATTCCTGATTTACTCAAGACTGTCATAGAGTTCAAATTCTCATCTCTTCAGATTTTGCAAGACTTTAAGCACATAATTTCCTACTACCGCATTTTATTGAAAAATCAAATGATAGAATGAATTATGAATGAATAGAAGAAACACTCATACCTTGGTTTGCTCAGATGCTAATGTATAGAGACTTAGAGAGGTGCTGATATGTATAGAGATGTCGCTGGAGGGGACAGGGGTTACTGGGTGTGAGAGGGCTTCAGCAAGTTCTACTATCTCTCCCCTCAATGCATTTGCACTAAGAAGTCAGAACAACACGACAGGCATGAGTGTCTACTGAACAGAGGGCACATTGATAGTGTGATACTTGGGAGTAGGGCTGCGAACGAGCCGAGCTGAGCCGATCTCGGCTCAACTGGCTCGAGCTCGGCTCGACTGGCACGAGCTCGGCCGAACTTTGAAAAAAGAGCGCCGTCGCTGCAAGGCCGCAGCCTTCGTCCACCACCGCAACTCGCAAGGCCGCAGCCCGCAGCCTCCACTCCTCCAGTCACGACACAGTATCAGACTAAAGTAAGTGTATCAGTGAATACCACTAACCTGTTGTCGCCGCTCGCCGGAGATTGACGCCAGTTGCCGGAGATAGGATGAAGTCGTCGTCGCTGTTGGCCGGTCGTCCACTCGTCCCTGCGTTGCTGCGTCCGACGGCTGCGTGGAGGTGGAATAGCCGAATAGAACAGAGAAAATTTGGGAATAGTTTTTTACATTTTTGGTCACAATTTAAGTGTCTTGTCAATTTAGATTCACAACTTTTATGGGTTGTTTGGTTGGGTGTAATTTAGGGGAGTTGTAATTCATTAAATTTAAATTCAATAAATTTGATAACTACGGTGTTTAGTGGTCCGCGAAATTGCAATTTCTCCATGAATTGTAATTCAGTGGAGAGGAGGGGCATTTATATCGGTGTAAAGACCATTTTACCCCTCCTCCCAATCTTTTTTTTTTTTTGAAATTATTATTATTATTAGGGAAAAGGGTCAAATACACCCTCAAACTTTATATGAGAAGTCAATTAGGCCCCCGAACTTTTGAAAGGTGCAATTAGGCACATTAATATATTAATTTAATGCATCAAGACCCAAAAACCTAATAATGACCTGCAATAGCAGGTAATAATGCGCTGGTAGACCTCCGGCGACCTTGGGAGAAAATCCAGCGAAGGCACGACTAGCAAGCCAAACGACCAGTTAGAGATGATGGAAAAATTCCGATCGGCGGTGCGAAATTCCTCCGGCATCTGTTTCGTGGTAGTTCCGTCCGGCGGCGTTGTTCTGCGTACAACAATTTTCTGGACATCAGCAATTTTCTTCTGGCGAATTTCTGTCTAGTAGCAGCTAATTCCAGTCGGCGGCTAGCAATCTGGGTTGCAGCATGCATGTTCTGGATTCTTGTTTAATTTTAGCAGCAGCGAATTGTTTATTGGCACAGCAAACAAATCTGGGCAAGAATTCTTGGGTTTTCTTCCATTGTTTTGCCTTTTCCTTCATTGTTTTGTCGGCACTATTAAGTTGAATTTGGATTGCTTGCCTAGATTTTTCTTCAAATCATTTTGTTAGTTGGTTCATATAAGTACTAACAATTAAACAAAGTGCAATGCGTATTAAAGATTAGTTGATGCCCAAAATTGCTTCCAATCTGAAGAATTCAATTCGCTACCGCTTGCCAAAGTGGATTACCGATGCCAAATTAATGATTGCCGATCAGAGCTACGTCTCAGAATCTGCTTCGCCGAACCGAAAAATCGCAACCAATAACAGAGTCGCTGTTATACTGGAGGATTCACTGCCGCACGCAAAACAGAAATTGCCGCCAACAACTCCCCTAATGTAGCGTTAGAAATTCTTCCGTCGCCTTTTCCGGTGGCTTGCTAGTCGCGACTTCGCCGGATTTTCTCCCAAGGTCGCCAGAGGTCTACCGGCGCATTATTACCTGCTATTGCAGGTCATTATTAGGTTTTTGGATCTTGATGCATTAAATTAATATGTTGATGTGCCTAATTGCACCTTTCAAAAGTTCGTGGGCTTAATTGACTTCTCATATAAAGTTTGAGGGTGTATTTGACCATTTTCCCTTATTATTATTATTATTATTATTGAAAGAATTATTATTATTATCATTATTATTATTATTACTATTATTATTATTACTACTACAACATAATGGCATTTTGGTCATTATGTCACTTCTTACCTTTCAATTCCATATACTCCTATTCTTGCATACCAAATACTGTAATTTCAATTCCTACATTATTCATTGAATTACAATTCTACCGAATTACAATTCTTTTTCCCCCTAATTCCCTCATCCCAACCAAACGCCCTGTTATTCTCAACACAAGTAGTGTTGGATTTTGTTTTTGTTTTTTTTTTTTTTTTTGTGTTCATTTTTTGTCTTTTTGGATCTGAATCAATAAATTGTCATGTATATTTAGATTTTAGGGGGCTAAAGAAGTCTTTTACCATCACTTAAACAATAAACAAAAGACAAAAAATAATAATAATAAAGTGAACATCTCATACTGTCAAAGTGGACTGGTCCACCCCACCGCGGTGATAATTTCTAGCAAGCTTTTGTGGGTCAGCAGGTTAGGGTTCATGCAATCCTAACTCGCCCCATGTGAGTTAGCGGGCTTTTGTTTGTTGATTTTTTTTAATTCATGTGAAATTAAGTAAATAACTTTAATATTCATAATTAAAGCATTAAAGTTCGTAATCACATATCAATTCATTAATATATATATATATATATAGTCTGGCCCGCAGGTCGTGGGCCATCTTTTTTGTAGCTTTAACCCGTCCCATCGCAGGGCAGGTGCGGGCCAGCTCGTGGATTTCGGCCCACTTTGACAGTATTACTCATTATCTTATTCTTACTTTGTCTTTTTTATCTTACTGTAAGTACACTTAGACAAAACCTCTACAAACCCTAACTCAAATCAAGCTAAAAAATATTCTCAATCAGCAACGCCTTGATGAAATCAAAGTAGAAACAAGTATAATATTGGTGCATCTGCCAGACTGCCATGGCTTCACAAATAGTTGCATCTTCTTCGAACATGACGGTATACAGTAAGAGCATTGAGTGAATGATACAAATTTTGAGTTTTTATAGTTACGGGGGAGGTTTGTATGAATTGGGTAGTAGTCTATGAGAGAGGGAATGGTAGCAATTTATATATTGATTTTATATGGTTTGTATGAGCTATACTTGTCTATTTTATTCAATTTATTGTTGTGCAACTGTGCATTTATGTGGGGACCATAATATGAAAAACTTTATCTCTTTTTTATGTAGTTGGTATTTGGTAAGACACTACTTTATTTGAAGTGTTTGTCAGTTCCTTTGCATTTTTGTGGAGATCATTGTCAGAAAGTTTGTATGTAGGCTCCATTATATAGGATTTCAAATACTTCATACTTTTCTTCTTCTTCTTCTTTTTGAATTTTTTTTTATTTGAGCTTCAATCAGTGTTTAGCATCAACATGTGTTCAGTTGTCAAGATCATAATAGTAGTTATGATAATTTAATTTTAGTGTCATTCCTAAACATCTAGCTAGTTTGTAACTGGGAAAATATAATGTTTTGCTCTAATTTACTACTTGGTTTTATTTACTTTTGAAGCTTCCTAGGTTATTCAAGATTCTGGATGGATATTGCACGACCATATCCTGAATTTTATATGCTTATTAAGAGCACCATTGTGAAGATTATTATATGAAACATGAATTAAGTGAAATCATGATTTAGCTTAATGTATTTAATAATTCCAAGTAAATGTTATTTTCATTCAATAGTGTGTTAAGTCTATTTGTCTTTGGTGATGAAAATGCAAGATCTAATGGCAGTGAGAGTGGTAACTATGAAGAAAATTTGTTTTGATGGGGAGTTTGATAACAATGAAACTAGGGATAACATGGATTTTGATACTCATGTAGACCCATTACTTGAAATTTGTGGGGTTAGGAATAGTTTATATAATTCATTTGAACCAAACCTTTTTGATAATGCATCTGTTGTGGATTCAAACAGTGATGGTGAGATATTAGGTAGTTTGTGGACTAGTTTTAAGCCAAACAGAGATATGAATGACCCACATTTTACTATAGGTATGACATTTGCCTCTAAGTAATAATTCAAGGATGCATTGCAAAACTATGCAATTAAAAATGGTAAAGATCTTAAGGTGGAGAAGAATGATAAAGAGAGATTCATTTTAGAATGCAAAACTTATGGATGTCCTTTTAGAATAAGTCTTAGAAAAGTGATTAACTCTTTGTCATGGAGGATTTTAAAGATGAAGGAAAATCATGAAGGTTGTTCATGGGTCTTTGATAATGAGATATTGAACTCATCTAAGGTAGCTAAGAGATGGTGTAATGAGATTAAATTTCATTCAGACTAGAAGATGCTCAAGTTTAAAGATAAAATGCACAATGATGACACGTTTAATATGGGTGAAAGACAAACTTATAGGGTGCAAGCCAAAGCAAAAATCATGATTCAAGGAAATGAAGAAAAGAACTTTAACAATATTTGAAATTATGTGTTGGAAATTAATATAACATTTTCAATGTCCACATGTTCAGTTAAGTTGAGTGAACTACAATAATTGAATGTGGATAGAAGATTTCTAAGGTTCTACATGCATTGTGATGCATAAGAAGGGCTTCAAGTATTGTAAGCCAATTATTGAGCATAAATTTACTTTAATTTCTTACAAACATAAGGATATAATTGTACTACAGCTTTTAGAGCTTTGAAGGAGTTAGATGTTAATGCATTTGAGGCGTTAGTTGATAAATATCCTAGACTCCTAGAGAATGGTAAGATCACACTTCTCATGTCACTCACATAGTAGTATGTTGGTAAATAATATTTGTGAATGTTTTAACAATGTCATATATGAAGCAAGACAACAACCAATTATTGGATGCCTAGAACCAATGAGGCAAATGTTCATGAAAAGAATGTATAACTGTAGGGAGACGGGCAAGGCATGGATTAATAATATGTGTCTTAGGATTTTAGATAAATTAGCTATGATTGAGAACCAAATCCTTGTTCTGGGATCTCAAAGACCATGATTATGAATGACATGGTTAGACTATCCAAGAAATGGGCTACAAATGAAAGGCCTTTTATTGCATTGGTTGGAAATGAAAGCCCTTTAACATCCAAAACCTTCAAAAGAACATCTAACACAAGGAATGAGGATTCAGAAGAAGACATGACTCTTCTTCTAAGCCAATTCACAAAGTTCATATGACACAATGACAAAAGTTATAGGAAACACACATCCTCTGACAGAAAGGTAAGAAAAAATGTACAACAAGATGAATATGAAACTAAAAAGGTTTGTTTTAATTGCAGGAAACCATGACACTTTAAAGCTGAATGTCCTTATTTAGTATACGGAAATTTGTCAAATAGACCCCTGAACTTTACTCAAAAGTGCAATTAGGCCCTCAAACTTTAAAAAAAGTGCAATTAAACACTTGAACTTTGTCAAAATGAATCAAATAAGTCTAATTTACCAGTAACCAACAGGTTACCGGCAAATTATTGACGTTGACCGCCGCTATTTACTATTCAACACCGCAAAAAAAAAAATCATTTTCTCCAGGAGAAGACGATCGGACGTCATTTTCTCCACTAGAGAAGGCGACTAGATCTGGTCACCTTATCCAATGGAGAAGGCGACCTACCTTTGGAGAAGACGCCAATGGAGAAAATGACCAAGGTCGCCTTCTACACTAGAGAAGACAACCGGCCGGTCTTCTCTGGTTGAGAAGGCTAATTACTAGGCATAGAAAAATCATCGGGGGATAGAATCGCTCTTGGTTTTAATTCTTCATCTTCTCCGGCACCACCTTCTATCGGATTGGTATTTGTTAAGGAATCTAATGTGGTACAAACCCATAACTCAACTCCAGTTGATTATGGAACCAATCGAAATCGACAAGGCTTAGGTTTCAAGAAAGTTGCCTAGACCCATCAAAATAAATCTAATAAGGCAATTTTTAGAAACCGATGAGGCCAATGGAAGAAGTGGAAAACTTTTAGAAATAAAGGAATAAAAAATTATAGAAGAAACGAAAATGTTTGGAAGGAGTGGGTTCCTACAAGAAGGACCTATGATCCAAACAAAGTGGACCCAACCCCGGTAGGAACAAAATTTTCTATCGGAGACAACCAAAAGAGTATAGAAGTCACTTCTTACTGGCAAAAATATACATGCTGAAAATTTTCCTAGTCCACATAAGAGGATATATATGGGTAGGATTCCAATGAATGATGTTGGTAGAGATTTTCCTTATGATGCTAATTGGGCAATGACTAGTTTCTTTACCTAGACCTAGGTTAAGAAATTTCAAAGAAGTCAAACATTATCGAGGGTATCAAAATTATTTTAGGTCAAAATTTTAAAAAATCGATGCTACAAAACAATTTTATAGCATTCCATTTGATTATGATTTAGAATGGGAACGAAGAATGGCTCAAGTCCCTCATGATGGGTTTGAGCTACCTTACAATCCCAAAAGAGCTAACTTTCGAGGACTCAAATTTGTCTAGATATCAGAAACTTTGTGGTATTGATGTATGAACCTTCATTCATTTTTTTTTTTTGAAACAAAATGAATGAAAATGTAATCATTGTTAGGAATAAATCAAGGCTTGCTCAATATCAGTTCTTGTAGTGGTTTGAAAATTTGACCATCTAAGGGGTAGGATGTCAATAATTGAAGAGAGTAGTGCAAAAAGGGGGAAGAATGCAATTAAGGAGGAACCATAAATAACCCACGTACGATTAAAGTTCAAGCTACTGTGGAATCTCATCACTAAATGTATGATTAATCTTCATGGCAATATCAACTTTTTTGTATGATAGCAAAAAGGGGGGAAAATAGTAAGGAAGAAGATAAGTAATAGGGGGAAAGATTATGAAGAAGATGAGTTTGAATGGAAACTTTATAATTTTGTAATATTAGATAATTTGATCAAACTCAATATTATATGCTTGAGTTTTAATGAAAAATCACGAAAAAGTTAAAAATTCAAAATCAGCCATAAATAAAGAGTATAGGTTTTGGCATCATCAGCAATGGACAAACTGTCAAGATTAAGTGTAATTAGATTTTGATGATACAAAAAATATGTTAGGAATTTTTATTTGTAGTAAGCAATATCTACCAAAAGAAGAAGAAGAAAAAAGAATGAATTTCGGAAGGTAAAGTGGAAACCGAGAAGTGTTACAATACATCGGAAGGTAGAGTTAATTCCAGCAATGGTCCTCCGACTATGTTGATTTTCCAAAATTAGTCCCTGACTTTTAATATGGACAATTTAAGTCCCTTGACTTTCAAATTCTTTCCAATGTTAGTCCTTTCGTCAAATTTTGGTTAAATTGAGGTCAAATGAAGGGGTAAAATTGTATGTTTACATGTATAATGTATTATTACTCGTATTTCTCCTGTCCTATACGCTATATATATTAATATAATCTTAGTCGAAAAGACTTCGACTGAGATTATATGGTTTCGATTGAGACTTTGGTTGAAATTGTATTCATATATACAACGTATAGGACAGGAGAAATACGAGTAATAATACATTATACATGTAAACATACAATTTTATCCCTTCATTTGACCTCAATTTAACCAAAATTTAACGAAAGGACCAACATTGAAAAGAATTTGAAAGTTAAGGGACTTAAATTGTCCAAATTAAAAGTCGGGGACTAATTTTGGAAAATCAACATAATCGGAAGACCATTGCTGGAATTAACTCTCGGAAGGTATATGTTACAGTGCTTTGGACGATCGTCTTTGGTTTCCAGTTGGAAACCAGAGAGTCTCCTCTCTGCCAGAGATGGTGGTTTCCGATCGGAAACCAGATATGGTTTCTGAAAAGGTGTTTCTTATGGTTTCCTATGGAGGTGGTCCACTTGAAGATGAAGGAGGCCCTTGTGTTGTGATTTTGTAGCAAGAGGAGTGGAGATGAAGAAGGAGGGAGGAGATGAACCATGTGCGCCAAGTCTGGAAAATGAGCCTCATTTTCCTTTGACTCGAAGCTATTTTCCTTTGACTTTTGTTTTCAATGTCTTGCCAAACACTAGAAACCCAGTAACGTAATGGGCGTCTAATAAATAAATTCATTTTGGTTAATTGAAATGCTACAAACAAATCTTCAATACTAGTATATATAATGCTTTGTATATTCTCTTTTAAAATATAGTAAATATTAAATCAGAATTTTTTTTATAATAATAAATATTAAATTATTTTCCAACAAAAGAAAAAGACATGAAATTCAAATCCTATTTCAATTACGAAACCAACATGGGGTCAAATTAAGAGAAAACAAAAAAAACCATCCAACGGCTGTGCATTAAGCTACTTTGCCTATTTCTAGGTGACGCCCAAACTAGATCAGATCGTAACCCCTCAACGGAAGCGCCAAAACCCTCCAAAACTCCAATACAGGCTTATTCTATTCTAACCTCAGTGAATTTACCTTCGAAATTTCGATATAGACAAAAAACAGCAACTATATTCATATATGCTCAGATTTTGTATATATATACATATTTGTTTGTATATTTGAAGTAGTAGAAGGATTTGGAATTGGAGTGGAGGCGATTCGCGATGGAGCTTCAGAACACTGTGAAGGAAGCCCTAAATGCACTGTACCATCACCCGGAAGACACGGTTCGCATGCAGGCCGATCGATGGCTTCAGGACTTTCAACGCACAATCGACGCTTGGCAGGTTTGATACCGAAACTTCCCCTAATGGATCAATATCTCTCCATTTGAACTTCCTTGGTAAAATTTAGTCGTACGCGTCATCTGTTCAATGTTTGGTTTTAAAATAAGGATTTTTTTGGACTTGATAAAATATTGAGTAGTATAATATTTGAAAATTGAGAATTTATTGCTTAATCTGCTCTATAAACGTTTTTTTTTTTAGTTATTTCATATTTGAAGCTTAGATTTTCTAAAGTAGCTTCCCTTAGCAGTAAATGTGGTATAAAGGAATAAATTTGTAGTGTTAATTTTGTTTTAGAGAAAGTATTGAGTAGTACAGAATTTGGAAATTGAACTTCTAAGCTGGCTGAAATTGGATTTTTTATGTAACTTATAGCTTAAATTTGCTAAAGTTGTTTTTTTTTTTGGTAAGTGCAGTATAACAGAATCATTTGATTTCTGAGTCTATATCTGTGCATGTTTTTTGAAAAAAGGGGGAGGGTGGGGGAGTGGGGAGGAGTTGTTGGTGGCTAGTCTAGCAGGTCAATTTTCATTCTGATTGAGTTTGGGTCTAAACTGTATGCAAGATTAGATAACGACATGAGGGGCAAACGGCTGCTAATTAGTAATAACACACGTGTATCTTTTGATGTACATGAGGGGCAAACAGTATGTGACTGGCTTACTGTTGGTATAATGTATTATTTTCCTTTTCTTTTCTATCATTTTCTTATACAGTTTGCATTTAAAAGGTTGGCCTTAGTGCAGTGGGCAAATGCTCACTGTTGGCTTGTCAGGTCATATAGGAAATTAGGATCCAGCCTTGGAGAAAACTTCTCTCAATACGACCATACATCTTCCTTTCTATATCCTTTTGCACTGGGTCTGACCTTTTATTCACCTTAATCATGGTGGATGCTTTGGTATTTTTTTGTGGTGTTCAGCACATTATTTGAGTGGATGATAGAAAGAAATACAGATAGAACCAATAAATGAAGCAAGGAAGACTCAAGAGAAGTGGTGTTCAAAGGGAAATACCATGACAGTTTTAGCTGCCTCAGAGGAAACTAAACTTGAATATGCAAAAGTGAAAACTGGGCAAAATTTGTTCTCATTCTTCCTTTTCTTTTTGAGTGCTATTATATTTCAATTTTGCTTTTACTTTCTAGTGTGCTTTATCCATCCAAGACTAGCATGGATTTATTTTCTCCAGATTTTCAGATTAAACCCAATATTCACAGGAAAAAAATCTGTCTTTTGGTGAACTAACCAGCAACATGAGTGTTGATATCAATTGTACTTCTAGTTAATGTTTTTTTTTTTTTTTTTTTGGTTAGGTGGCTGATAATTTGCTTCATGATTCTTCTAGCAATCAAGAGACTTTAATTTTCTGTTCACAAACTCTCAGAAGCAAGGTGATCTTTTTACATTTTGTTGGGGGTATTTTAACATAAATTCGTAGTACTTTTGAAAATGAGTTTATTTATGGTATTCAGTTTTTGTCAACATTTTGATATAATAATTCTATTTAGGTTCAACGGGATTTTGAAGAACTACCATCTGAAGCTTTTCGTCCACTTCGCGATTCTTTAAATGTGAGTGATTTTGTTGTTTGCTGAATATCATCTGTATCACCTTTCTCTACAGAGATGAAACTTTTTACCGTTGTTGGGGAATTGGATGCTGCATAATTAGAAATTGTATGATGCTGACTTACATCCATGGACAGGATTTAGGACTCTGTCTTATGATTCAGGAATGCTTTACTTACAAATTTGTAAAAAACTCAAGTTATTAATTTTGATGCATTAAAAATTGTATAATCCTATAAATGGTCAGTGAATTACATGCCGCCATATCATTAGAAAGTCGAACCAAAATTGGCGAAACCCTTATTTGACTTGACTTTTTAATGAGGTGGCAGCATGTGGTTCATTGACAGTGTGTAGCAATACATTACCAGTGCATCAAATATTAACTCAATTCTCGATCTAGATTTGCGTTAGTACATTTTGCTCATATTGCGGCTGCATTTGTCAGTGCTGTTGGAAAATACTTGTGATAGTATATTTGCAACCATTTTTTGTGCAAAAGACACTCAGATGGGCATTGAAACATATAAATCCTTGTACAAAAATCGTCTTAACCATTATTAAGGGGCTAAGGGTCAAATAAGTGCTCCAACTATAGCCAAAACAACAGTTAAACACTCAAACTTCAAAAGTTTCAATTAAACCATTGAACTCAATAAAATTAAGCAATCAGCGCACTTTTTCTGATTTTTGCTTGTTAACTTCTGGTTGAATGCCACGTAATTCTTATATGGCTTACTTGGCATGAAAATTATTAATAGTATTTTTAAAAATTTTGTTTTATCTTTTTCTCTTCTTTAATTTTTTAATTTTGTATGCAGAAAAAAAACAAAATTGTAGCTATATTAACTTAACTTGCCACCACCTTGACATTGCCGCTGCCCTCCTGGGAGAGGCAACAGGTGTCACCATCGCCTCCTTCCAGATCTAGAGGAGGCAATTAGTGTAACCGTCACCTTCTTCTAGAAGAAAGAGGGAGGCGATGCCGTCGCCTCCTTCTAAATCTGGAAAAGGCGAAAAGCTTTGTTGTTGCCTCTTCCAAGAGAAAGGAGACGATGCTGTCACCTCCTTCTAGATCTGGAAGAGGTGACGAGCTCATTGCCTCCTTCCAGATTTGGAGGAGGCAACAAGCGTGATTCCTCTTTCTAGAAGAAGGCGCTGTCGTTAGCAGCAGCGGTGGTGGTAGAGGCGGCAGGGTGATGAAGATGATATTACTATTATTATTATTATTATTATTATTATTACATTGAAAATTGAAAATGGACTCCATGCAATGTGGATGACATTTCAGCTAAAATACTACCCAAGTAAGTAAAATGTTGCCATGCCGGCATGCCATTATTTGTTTACCAGTAACCGTTGTTTACGGGTAAAAATGGCTCAATTGCACCTTTTCTTTATGTTCAAGGGTGTAAATGGAGCTTTTGAAAGTTTAAGGGCTTATTTGCTGTTTTGACAGTAGTTGGAGAGCTTATTTGGCCATTATCCCTATTTTTAATTATTTGCATTTAAAGAAGGATAATAAGCATGAAGATAGCACATTGATATTTTTACACTCCTAAGTTGAAAGTATGGGCTTTTATTCCTTTTTAATTTCATATAATCCATAATAAACCGTCTCTAATAGCAATAGTCAAATGTATGATGTTTGGGATGAAATTACACTGACACATGCAGAAGAAGTGAAGAATTGAGGTGATTAGAAAGAAGAATATTGTTTAAACCTCAGTACTGCAATGACTCAGAGATCTGAATAAATACAAATTTGGTCCAAAAGTTTGTGTGTCAAATATTACCATGCGATGCTTTTTGATTTCATATTATAGCCATACTAGATATCACAGATTAATACTAATATAGAAAAAGGGATATGGTGGATTACTGAATTGTTCTCTGACTTGCATATCTTTTTTATTGAAATATTGGATGCAGACCTTGTTAAAAACATTTCATAAAGGCCCTCCAAAAGTTAGAACTCAGGTAACATTTACATTGTTTTTGAACACTTGATTTGAAAGTTTTAACCACTAAGGTTCAATACTAAAGTTTCTTGATAATATAGATCAGTCTTGCTGTAGCTGCATTGGCTGTTCATGTACCTGCTGAAGATTGGGGAGATGGTGGCATAGTAAATTGGCTGAAAGATGGGATGAATTCTCATCCTGAGTTTATACCAAGTTTTCTTGAAGTTCTAAGAGTCTTGCCAGAGGTATTTGAATATTATCTAGAGTTAAACAAGATTATTATTGTTGTTATTGTTGTTATTGTTATTGTTGTTCTTGTTATTATTATTATTATTTTTTGAGAAAAGACTGTTTATTCTAGATGAAGTTGTCTTGTAACGTTGAGAAAATGTGACCTTTGTCATATGTTGATCTTAGTGTACATTATTGTTGCATGAAAACTGCAGCTATGTATTGAAGGATGAATTAAAACATGAATTGATGATAACATGTTGGCCACATAATCTAATGCTTTAATTTGTAAATAATTTATTAGTTTACAACTCAGGTTAATTATGTCTTTTTGCTTTTTCAAAAATTTGTTAACTATAAAGTAACAGCAGAACATACCTACAGTCTCATTTCATTTGACTTGGTACTGTTATCATCTTCTTTAACTTTGTGAGCATTTCTTAGACTGTGAGTTCACTATTTTCCTTCCTGTACTGTAAAAGTTCAATATTGCCTAACCTGCTAGATTCTTCCTTTTAATATTTGCTATGCTTCTTGTTTTCATGACCAGGAAGCATTCAACTACAAGATAGCTGCTCGCCCTGATAGACGTCGCCAGTTTGAACAAGAACTTGCTTCTGCAATGGATACTGCCCTTACTGTTTTGTCTGCATGTTTGAATATCAATGAACTTAAGGAGCAGGTATTCTTTGCTTCCATCTTCTTCACCCTACCATTTTCTTAATGAGGGAAAATTGGAAAAAGCCTTTGAGTCAATAAACTTCAATGATTGTAACTAGTTAAAAGGATTTCTTTGTTTTGTATATATAGTACTATGTATATTTAATAGCATACACAGCGAGATTGGGATTTATGCTTAGTTGAGTTATGATGAGTATATAGTATCTTTGGTCATGCCTAAAGAATGTCTATTTTTTAATCATCTTATGTCCTCCATCTCTTTGCTACTTTATTCTTTCTAATTGCTAAATTGTTTTGAAGTTGGACTATTTCAATAAAACTTGCAAGAGTACCAATGCATGATGTTTCTCATCTTTTTAAGCTTGGTAGTGTGAAATAAATTATATTATAACAGATTGCTGATGTTTAATATCTTCTATTTCTTTGTAACTTGTTCTTTAACCTTTAGGTCCTATATTTAGACTTGCACCCTGCTATCATAATAAGCTTTGCAGTTTGAATCTTCTGGAGCTTGATGAGTAAAATGCACTATGATTTACCCTAAATAAAGTGGGGCCTCAATCATATGAAGGCATTGATAGAATCTTTATTGGACTTCATTCTTATAATAAGTTCTTGATCCTTGGTTGACATTTTTCTTCAGATAATCTATTAAAAATAAAAACCACACATTTTCAGGTAATGAAGTCTTCTGATTATACTGGAATCCTTTCATTCATGATTTTTAATTTCATCACAGGTCCTTGAGGCATTTGCTTCTTGGCTGCGTCTAAGGCATAGGTATACTTGTCTTCTCTATATCTCCTAGCAGTAGTGTTAAACTTAGGCCATGTTTGAATTTTATCTATTTTCTATTGAATTATTATCTTATACGTAGTACTAGTTTTGCTGTTTTATTTTGTTAATTTGTGGGTTGACTTGTGTCTATAATTGTTGCCCTTGGATATAAATTGGGAATTTTGAGCTGAAAAGATTCCAAGGTTAACTTTGTTTTAGTAGTTGTTTCCTATCTTTCAGTCACAAATTTGTATATGAATTTAGGTTTAAGTGTTGGGGGTGCATGTTAGAGATGTTGTATTATATATGTATTTGGAACTGAGAAATTATCTCAAGGTGCATCTAATGCTAATGCTATTTTGTTGCTATATATTTCATGTTCAACAGTTCTTGGTTAGTTTGCGAAACTTTGTAATGAAGCTGTGTCAGAATACCATAAGACAATAGCAGCTTTATGTTTTTTTATTTGCTTGTTTGGGGTCTGGCTGGTGTAGTTGGGACCTTGGGAGGATTGCATTTGGATACTTAAAATTCTCTTGGGTGGAAACTTGATTAACTGTTTAAACTTTTATTGGTTTCAGGATTCCTGCCGTTACTCTTGCTTCGCACCCTTTAGTTCTTGCAGCTCTCTCTAGCTTGCATTCAGATATGCTGTTAGAGGCATCCGTAAATGGTAATATCAATAACTTGAGATGGTTTTCGTTTTTTCATTCCTAAACATTTCAGGAAACTTCTGTTGATCCTGTGAATCTTTATATTGAAGTTTAATTTGATGTTCCCTATTAAGGTTTAAGAAATTATGTAATGCTAGGCAGTTTCAGTTTTCAAGTCCACTTCCGATCTGTGTTCAGGGACACTGAACATGTCCTACATTCTTGACTTCATTCTCAACTTCTTAGATAAACATTAGCTAACTGATTTTATTTTTATTACTTTTTTAGAAAGAAGATCGAATCTAAAATTCTGATACAGTTTGAGATAGTCTTTGTGAGTTTATTACCCTGCAATGCTGATGCTTGGGGCTCCTTTATTACATGGGCTTCAGGTCTTAGTGTCTTACATCTATTTAGGACAGTGCTTTAGATTGAAATAAAACATTATGGATGTGCTTTCTCTCTCTAGTTTCTTAAAGGCTTGCCTTTTGTAATTTCATCAGAATATCTATGCTCATTTCATTTAAGTTTAGATGCCTCTAATATTTATTGTATTTTTTGCAGTCGTTTCTGAATTAATACACTACACTGCCGCAAGAAATTCAGGTGGAGCTTCCTCGCAGATGCCTTTGATTCAAGTAATTGTTCCTCAAGTTATGAGTCTAAAACCTCAGCTTAGAGATCCTTCCAAGGTATTGATGATTTAGTAGGATTTGCAGTTTATTTACTGGTTAGATGGAGTTGTTCTGCCTTTTAAACTGCTAGTTAAATTTGTTGGGGGGGGGGCTTTTAGGTCTATTAGATGTGAAAACAAATTTCCCCTAGTAATAATTTTCACGGATGGTCTATTAGGTCAAGTAGATGTGAAAAAAAAGTTTCCCCAAATAATACTGTTTTTAAACAACAAATGCTTTCTGATCTCTGTGATTGAAGAGGGCTGGCTAAACTACCCTACTGGGGATAAGATAGGTTGAGGGGATGTGATTGACACCTTCTCAGTTAGTTCCTTCCATTGACCTGACCCAAATTTGAAGTCCACCTTATTTCTTCAATATCAGTAGTTACTTTTTCACAAGGTTTTTCTAGATTAATGTAACATTCTTTTAAGCGCTTCTTAAAGTTGTCTAATAAGAACTTTGGAAATCGATAAAACAGTTTGTGTTCTGCTTTTTTATCGTGGAAGTTCCACACAATACCTATACTGTTAGCTACTGTCATGTGCATTTTGCTGGGGGCTTTTTTTTATATTTATTTTTAATGTTCACTAATTTGAAGGGTTGCAATTTATTTATTTATTATTATTATTATTATTATTTTTTTGTTTCTTGTTTGATAAATTAGTAAATATGGAAGGGACGCCAACACTTCTCTGATGCATGAAAACTTCTATTGTTTTTTTTTTTTTTTTTTTTTTGGAAAAAAAAAACTTCTATTGTTATTGGATGTAGAAGTTCTAGTCTCAGATATTCTTTTCTTTTTCTTATTCATCATCATCATCATCTATCTGGTATAGATTGATTGCTTGAAAGAAATTTGTATTGACATGACACTGATGTATCACTTGAAAGTCTATTTAAGACCATGAAGTTTCTCTTTTTGGGATAAAATTTATCAACTCCATATTTGTTTCAACTTTCAGGATGAGGAGGATATAAAAGCCATTGCTCGTTTATTTGCTGATATGGGTGATGCATATGTTGAATTAATTGCAACTGGTAGATATTTTCTTTTGCTATAAATGTCTTTTGCCTGGGATGTTGTGTTCAGGAAAAAATGCATGTGACAGAGAATGAATACTATAATTGCATATGCTCATGAATTGAGTATATGATTATCTAAGCATGTGACAGAGAATGAGTACTGTTTTCAGGCTCTGATGAATCAATGCTGATTGTGCATGCACTACTTGAAGTTGCTTCACATCCAGAGTTTGATATTGCTTCCATGACATTCAACTTCTGGCATAATCTTCAATTGGTGTTGGTTGAAAGGTGAATCAGTGACTGCTAATTGAGTTCCTTTCTTAGACTATCTGCTATAAAATGAATTTTAACTCTACAATTTTAATACTATAGGGATTCCTATCAAGAGTTTGGTAATGATGCAGCAAGAGAAGTTGAGAGAAATCGCAGGTTGCAGGTCTTCCGTTCATCGTATGAGTCACTTGTTTCATTGGTGAGTCCACTACATAGGAATTTGCTATGAAATGTTTGCTATGTGCATCACTTATTGCTATATTTTTATTTGGAAAGTTTCAGTTTGATCTATAGCTTGTGGCTCTTGTTCTCAATTCTCATTTGTGAGTAAAATAGTGTAGCAATTTACTTTGTAAGCTGGAAAAGTTATGGGGTGCTTTTATTAACTGGAAAAATTCCCATTTTTCTGGAAAAATAGAAAACGGAAAACAGAATATGTGTTTTTTCATCTGGAAAACAGTTTTCCATTGTTCCAGCTTAACAAAGTAATTCGGAGAACCTTCCCCCCCCCCCCCCCCCCCCCTC
>NC_044917.1:8251433-8288401 GCF_003576645.1 Ipomoea triloba | reverse complement strand
TCCCCCCCCCCCCCCCTTGTTTTCTAGATACAACTACACATAACTTTCTATAATCATCATTATCATTATCTACGAACTTCCTCTTCGTCTATATATGTACTCTTATCATCTACGTACCTAACCCCACCCACCTGTCTATCTGCCTCTACCACCACCTATCTACCCCATCATCACCTCTATCTACTTACATGTCTTCCTATCTATTTTCACAACTAAAACTATATTCGTTATCTTCTGCTCTTACTTTGCACATCATAATTTATTTAATCCATTCCCCATCTATTTTTCCTAACATAACCTACTTACTTGCGCTTACAGTTATACATTCATATCAACCGAATTAAAACCCGAAATCCAAATTGGACTTTGGATTTTGGGTGAATTTGGTATGTTATTGGTTTGGTATTCTTAATTATGGTATGTCTGGATATCAAGTCTGAAAAATATACCTTGATTTAATATATATATATATATCCCGACCTGACCCACGTGTTCGCATCACTCATTATTATCACTATTTGCGTGTTAATATGAAGAAAGTAATTGGATTTTAAGTACCTTTGTATTTCCTGACTTTGAAAATGACATGGGAAATAGATACTGATGAGCATGTTTTCTGTTTTTCTAATGGAAATAAAAGCTGAGCAAATTGTGGAAAACAAAAATTGAAAGATGAACTAAATCCTCCATATAATGTTTCTAATGTTTCTTTGTTCAGAGGTTGTACTGGTGCAGTTGGTTCTTTATTTATGTTTATTCATAATCATATTTCTAGTTTGTACATGATATTTTTCTGGCATAGAGTTGGACTTTGAATCATCCTTTTGTATTTTTGGGATTGTTAAGTATATCTCTTTTTTGAAGAGTTGAAATTTGTAAAATACTTCTAATTTCAGGACTTGCATAATGTTGAATTTGGAAGAAACACAGGTCTGGCGGGTGGAGAATAACACCACCCGCCAGTTAGGAAGAAGCTAAATGAATAATCAAGGATGGAGAAATGGTTATAATTCTTATATTTCTATATCTATTACTTCACTGCATACTTCATACTCCATAGTCCATACACTGATACACACACATATATATATATACATAAAAGATGCTCAAATAGTAAACCTACAAAGCTACCCAATAATCTTTTCAGCTCCCAAGGCTACAGTGTGTTCATTTCAGCTCCCAAGGCTAATGTTCACACTGCTCAAGGAAGACAATTCTAACACATAAGATTGTTGATTAACTGTATTCAATTCACAGGTCACCTTCAGGGTTCAATATCCTCAAGATTATTCAGATCTTTCTAGGGAGGACCAGAAGGATTTCAAGCAGACTAGATATGGTATTCATTTCTTCTATAACCTTTCAAATTCCACCAGTTTGATGGATATCTAGTTTGTGATAGAGGTATATGTGAATGCAAGACATTGCTTGATTGCCAACTTTTTTTGTTCATGTGATGAATAAAACTCAACTAAGAACTAATACCAATGAATATCCAGTTACATGGTAAATGATGACTACTCTCAATTACAATAATTTATAACATCTCTAAAAACACTGGGATTAAATACCACTTTTAAGGAGGGGCAAAACTACCTCACTAGGAGCAATGTTGGTGAGGTTTGAACCCCTGATCTTATTTGCAAAACCATGAGGTTTCTACCAGCCTGTTAAGTTGCTGTTCTGTTGTGCTCCCTTTTATGAGTTTGTCTAAACTTAGCTCTTGAATCCATGAGGTTATTATGTTAAAGTTCATTTATCCTCCCTCTTTTTGCCATCACAATTCTCCTGCTTCTGCAAATTCTGTCCTAGTGGACCTGTTGAGTTAAGTTCTGTTATAGTGTTATCTGCCCCCTTTTTTGTGTCAGTTTAAAGTACTTGCTTTTCCTTTTTGGTTTTCTCAAAATTTTGTCCTTTTTCAAGGTTGAAACTATTTTTTCCTCAGTTGTGTTTGTTGCCTTCTGAACTACCCAAAAAGGACATGCTTCCTACCTTTGTACATAGCACCCAAAAAAGTGACATAGGTTTAGTGTACCCCACATTCATTTTCTATATCAACTATCAAGAGCTATAATTAATAAACATTTGTGTATTATGCTGATGGACAATGTGATGCTTCCAGCTGTTGCAGATACCTTAATTGATGCAGCATTGGTTCTAGGAGGGGAGGCCACGTTGAAAATCCTATACATGAAGCTGGTCGAGGTAAATATTGTTCTCTTTGATAATGTAAAACTTCCGTTGATTTTCCCAAAAGATTGTTTCAATTGTCTGCCACACTTATAAAATCATGTCTCAATGGAGTTAAAATTTAGATATCATGTCTTATTGGAACTGCTATATTTTGAGAGTTTGAAAATGTAGAATGTGACATATCATGTGAGTCCAATGAGTTGAAGAGTTACAGATCTTGAGATTCTATGTGGGTGCATTGGCAACTGGATTGGTCTAGTTGTTTAGCAGAATTGATTTCTTTTCCTGTTTTATTTAGTTTCTTCTCTATCTTTATGGTTTCATATAAATATTTTTTTAAATCAAAACTGATTTAGATATCAATGATTGCTGTGTTAAGGACACTCGTCAGTTTTGTTGGCTACTAATTTTGCTTCTTTCCGCAATAGTTTCTGGTATTTGTAGTAGTTTGAATTAGTCCTGGTGATGTATTCTTAGATGTTCTACTAAGTGGTGCCAAATAAGCTAAAGGGAGGTGATTACCCAGAATGAGAGAGAAGGATAGATAAAGGGTTTGAGCCTTTGAGACATTAAACAGTGGAACATGACATGTTTGGTGATTAATTTAGAAGTTTTACCCCCTTTTCTGGCTGCGATGGATTGAATGTATGAAATTTCGTTCCTGGCTTTTGTAGTATCTTCCAATATACTGTGTCACTCTTGGAATTTTCTTTTGACAATTTTTGCAGGCTGTAAGTTGCTGTGCAACTGACTGGCGTCCAGCAGAGGCTGCCTTGTACTGTATACGAGCTATATCAGATTTTGTTTCTGTTGTTGATGCTGAAGTAATGCCCCAGGTATGGATATGTTTCACCCCCCACAGCCAAAAGAAAGAAAGAAGCTTCTCCCAAAGCACACACAAAAACAAAGGACCTGTACTTTATTTCCTTAGCATAACTGTTGTTGGTTTTTTGTGCAGATCATGTCTTTGCTTCCTAAACTCCCCCATCAATCTCAACTTCTTCAGACTGGTAATATACTTCTTTGCCTTCACTACTCCAAGTCTACTTCCCTATTCTCACCTCTTTGCATTGTCGTTGTTGTTGGTTTTTTTATTTTTTTATTTTTATTTTTACTTTTTAATTTTTTTTAATGCCATCTCATATCTGGTAGATAAAAATCTGTATTGTTTAACTATTGATTAGCATTATTGGTCCATCTAACTTCCTTTCATCTGTCACTTCAATTTATTAGTGTGCTTAACCATTGGAGCTTATTCAAAATGGCTTGATGCTGCCTCAAATGGATCCTCATTCTTGCCCTCGCTATTAGATATCTTGGTGAGCGGCATGAATATGTGTGAAGATTCTGCCGCAGCAGCCGCATTGGCATTCAGAAATTTATGCAGCGGTAAATGTTCTGTCTGTTGAGTCCATTACTATGTAGGTCATTTTATACAAAGAGTCAAACTTCATTTCTATTTTTAAATGCTGTAAGATGCTGTATTTTTTCTCTACAAAGAGTCCATTATGGATTAGATATCAGTAAAAAATCTAAAGATACATGATCTTTCTGATCACTCGATCAGAAAGAACTTTCTTGTGTTCAATCATGAAAAGTCTGTTGGTCATGCAGTCCTTTGCTTGATAATTTGGTGGTTTAGATGTTGGCTAGATCATACAGCATTGTTGTCAAATGTTGGCAGTCTGATTATTTATTTCAGGATTTTATTAAGTATTGACACTTCACATTGTCCGTAGACTGCAAGAAAGAACTTCGTCGGTACATAGATGGCCTCTTTCAAATATATGAAAGGGCAGTAAGTGGGGAAGGCACCTTCAAGGTTTCTGCTGAAGACTCATTGCATCTGGTTGAAGCCCTTAGGTATTTTTGATTTTTTGAAGCTCATACTCCTATTAAAGAGGAATGTAAATTAATACCTTCATTGTCTTTGTAATTCTTTTTATTGCAGTATGGTTATAACAGAACTAAATTCTGAAAATGCTAAGAAGGCACTTGAGGCAATATGCTTGCCTGCAGTTTCTCCATTACAGGTTGCTCAAATTTCTAATGTTTTATTTACTCTATTCAAAATGACAAAATTAATTAATGTGGTTACTTAGCAGGAGATAATCAATCAAGGTCCTGTTGTATTGGGACAAAAAACTGCTCGTGAGCTAACTGTTCATATTGATCGACTTGCAAATATTTTTAGGTATGCATGTGGTCTATTTTGCCTTTCATTTCCTTTACCCACTATATTTGTCCTCTGTTAACTCTAGTCTTTTGCAGACATGTAAACCACCCAGAAGCTGTTGCAGATGCAATTCAAAAACTCTGGCCAATTTTTAAAGCCATCTTTGACATGTACGAAAGCAGCTGATAATTTTATTTATTTTTTCCTGTCCATAATTGTGTTTTTCTTTCCTATTACATATTACATGTATTTCCTTTTCTTCTTACTCAAAAAGTGTTGTCACAGTCGTGCATGGGATATGCGGACAATGGAGTCTCTTTGTAGGGCATGCAAGAATGCTGTGAGTTTGCTTCTTATATTTTTCTCCCCCCGTCTCAAGGATTGAATAAAGTTATGCCTATTCAGATTGTTTTCATATTTCTGGAAATACTCTGCAAACGTGTTTTTTGTATTTTGGGTGTATTGGCCTTGCTAAAGTGTGCACTATCCAAATATCTGCTAACTGGCATCTGTGGCATGTGAATTGTGAAATGAGTGCACTAACTATTCTTTTGGCATGTGAAACTTTATGAATTGGATTTTCTGTTATCTGTGAAAAGATATTACATAATTTGAAATTTGTCAAAAAGGGAGGAAATTCAGTTTGGGAAAGTAGATTTATTATTTATTTATTTTTATTTTTATTTTTTAACTTTGACATTAATTGGTAGGCCAAAAAAAAAAAAAAAAAAGAAATGCTGGCCAACCAGTGTCTTATAATCAAGCATGAGTGTGGGGGGAAATGGTGCATGCTAAGTGTTTACCATGCTTTTAGGGAATATGGTGGATTCTTGTGAAGTGCCCATATTAGTAAATTATGTATCCACACATGGGTGCATGCAGACATGAGTTTTCTAATGCAATTTGAAGGATTCTTAGGAAGTTCCCACATATGTGAGAATGTGCTTGATATTGGTGTTTCATTCTAAAATGATAACTTGGATCTACCTTGAGAACTATTTGACTCATTTAGAACTCGGTGGTTTTCTATTTCAGTATTTTAAATTTTTCACTAGTTTTGTTCTTGCACTTAACAGAGAAGCAGTGTTTTGGTTACACTTTTGAAAATGTCACTTGTTTGTCTTCTTAGGTGCGGACGTCTAAACAGTTCATGGTAGTTACTATTGGAGCAATGCTGGAGGAAATACAAGTGTTGTACAGACAACACCATCAACCTTGTTTCCTTTATCTCTCTAGTGAGGTTATTAAGGTATGCCTGCTATTCTCTCTAATGACATTATGAGATCCAAGTATCCACAATTAATTAATTATTGAAGTAATCCTTGCAAAATTTGCTGCAGATATTTGGTTCAGATCCATCATGTGCTGGCTACTTGAAGATTCTGATAGAGTCTCTTTTTAGTCATACGACATGCCTGCTTACCAAAATCGAGGTATGTTTTCTGCTGTGCATAGTCTTGCTTCCTCTTCTTCACAAAGTATGCAAAATTTTGCTGATTGTATGATCCCTCTTCTAGGAGTTCACTTCCCGACCAGACATAGCAGATGATTGTTTTCTGTTGGCATCAAGGTGTATACGCTATTGTCCTCACCTATTGTTCCCATCTCCTGTATTTCCATCATTAGTGGACTGTGCTATGGTTGGTGTCACAGTGCAACACAGGTAACTCCCTCTGCCACATGCACACACAGCTGTCATGATTAGAGAACTAAGCCGTCATTGGTATTTAGGATCAATTGTTTAATAGAACTTTGGTAGAAAGCACATACTCTTTTGTTCAAACTGGTAATTGGGAACTGAAAGTAAAATACCAGCATAGCCTATAGTTCATATGCATTCTGCCTGGCTGCAGCTGTTTGAGTTTCAGAACCCTATACAAAGGAAAAGAATAAATTAGGAATGTCTTATTTGAAACATTGTAAACCTGTGTATGTAATTTTACATTCTCTGCAATCATGTCAGTTTACTATGATGGCTATTGTAATGGTTCCATTTGGTTCTGTGGCTGGTAGTGATATTATGAGTTGTCAAATCATTGAAAACAAACATAGAATCTAATCTTTTAAGTTTGGGATTTACATCTCCAACTGCATTTGACTTTACCTTGCTTATGATAACTATTTTAGTTAGCTCGATATGAATATCAAGTTTCTACTTTACTTTGCAGGGAGGCTTCCAATTCAATATTGCATTTCTTATCTGATATATTCGATCTTTCAAACTCTTATCATGGAGAGAACTTTATATCCATTAGAGACAATGTAATTATTCCCCGAGGGGCTAGCATGACCAGAATTTTGGTTGCTTGCCTAACTGGAGCACTTCCTATTTCGCGTTTAGAAACGGTATAACACAAGTACTTGCATCTTATTTATGTGTATACACATACATATATACATATGCATCATTGGTTTGAGCTTTTTGTGTTGTAGGTATCTTATGCACTATTTTCCCTGAGTCGAGCATATGGGATAAAAGCTCTTGAATGGACAAAGGAGTGTGTTTCCTTAATCCCATCAACAGCCGTTACGGAGTTGGAAAAGGCTAAATTCCTACAAGCTTTATCGGAGGCAGTATCTGGGGCCAATATGAATGGTTTGATACTTCCCATTGAAGAAATTTCAGAGGTTTGCCGTCGTAATCGAACAGTTCAGGAGATTGTTCAAGGAGCTTTGAGGCCACTTGAAATCAAGATAGTGAATGTATCATAGTAGACAGCAATGTAGAAGGGCTGTTTTTTCCTAGCCCTTGTCTGCAGCCAGAAGTAGTTATCCCATTGTTTGTTTTCGGGCTTATTTTCATTGTCCGGGGATTGGTATAGTTTGCATTTTTACATGCAGGTTGATGCGAGCTGAGGGATGCGTTGTTGTATTTTTATTTTTTATTTTTATTACTTTTTGTTGTGAAAAGTGCTCGGGAGTTGGAGTAATTTACATTTGATCGGCACCGTCAAAATTTTCAACTTTTGAGTCTTGAGGGAGGGAGGGGGGAGGGGATTTCCAGTTTTGGGGTGCAACTTTGAAATGGGATTGAGTTTGTGTTTGGAAAGGGCTCTGTGGCTTGGTGTATAGAACATATGCGTCAAAACCATGTTAAAACTTGTGCAGTTGAATGAAAAACATGCTTCTCAAGATGAGAACCCGCTCGGTACGCATATCTTTAGATTTCAATGTTATTCTCTCTACTCTTCCCTTTCTCCTCGATTGTTAGTTTTTATAGTATAAAAGTTTATGCAATAGGGGTGACTTGTGACTTTTGTGGACAGCAGTTTATACTATAACACTCGTTGCTTAGAAAATGCTCTTTTGGACTGAATTTTTGTATAAAATATCCTACCAAATGATCTATTTTACATGTTTATTAATTATGCATGACATGCATTTATCAGCTTGATATCATGCCATGTTAGATTGTATATGATGGATGTTTTATTGGATCAGGCAGAGCAGGGAATTGGGTTGCCAAGTGTAAAATTGATCACAATAGTGAATATTAAAAAATTAGATGTTGGGCCGTAGGTGGTCTTTTGGTTCTTAATCAATAATTTTGGAAAATGGGTTCAAATTATGGGTTAGAGAAGTTAAAATTTCGTAGATTTATTCGTGTTGGAAAAAGTGTAGAATGAAGAATGATGATGCCTAATAATTTTAGACCAATTAATTAACAAACCCCTCTCTCTCTCTAAAAAAAAATATTCTCCTCCTTCTCTCTAGCTTCTCCGGCGTTCTTCCATCTTTTCCGGCGATCGTCGCCTCCGCTTGCTTAGCGGGTTAGCGGAGGCGGCACCTGCTCTCTTCCTCGTCAGCTTCCACTTCTCTCCGTAGCTTGCCTTTTCTTCCTTCTTCTTCCTCCCTCACCACTGTCGCCATCTTCATTCTTCTTCTCTTCCCTTCGCCGCCTTCACCTTCCTTCTTCTCTCCGTCCGACCGTCCACCCTCAACGCACCTCTACTTTCCACCGCCGTCCGCCGGTCACCGTAGCCGCACACCATCCTCCGTTCTCCCTTCTCCTTTGCCATCTTAATAAAATAATATATATATATATATATATATATATATATATATATATATAATAATAATAATAATAATAATAATAATAATAATAATAATAAATTAGTGGGTAGGGTAATAGGTTGGTAGCTTTGAGACCCGTGCGTCTCGGGCTCCTAACTTTGTTGTCTTTTACCCTTTTTTTTTTTTTTTTTATTGTATCCTAATAATTGTTGTTGTTTTGTCTCCCTCTGCATTTATTGCAGTTGTCTCCTTCTACATTTATTGCAGTTTTTTGTGTTCCTTCTCGTTTTATTACGAGGTTCGTTTTGGAGTGCTTCAAGATATATATGGTCATGGCTAGTGTGATACTCATCCTGATCGCAGTAGACGACAATGAAATGCCCCTCATGAACATCAGTTCAGTCGGGAGGATACCCACTGATGAACCGGCCGAAGACACAAGGCTGGTTATGTACCTTCAGTTGGGAAAAATGTCAATGGACTTCAGTAAGAAGAAAAAGACTCAGGTGGTTTGCAAGTTGTTCCATCCAGAGGTCGACTTGTACACATTCTGCAAGACCATTAATCACTTGACAAAAGTTTTAAGGTCCTATGAGGATCAAAACTCTCTTGTAACACAGTCTGCGGATTTAAATTTTATTAGCTTAGCTAGTAAATTTAGTTCTATGTCAGATTGTATGGAATGACTTTACATTCCTTTGAACCTTGTTGTACTTGTTTCTAATATTTATTAATGAAGGTTTATTATTATAAAAAAAATAAATTTTAGACCACTTATTTGTCTTGCCATGCCAAATACTTCCCTAGCCCCCAAAGCACCTTGGTAAAAAGGCTAGTCCGCAGCTACTTGTGTCTGGGGGTGGGGGCGCTAGCCTAGTGAGTGGTCAAATGATGCCCCCCACCCCCCCTATCTCTTTATGTACTTGACCAATGTTTCAATTTCTTGCAAAGCAATAACCAAGCTTATTCTTACTTTTGCACTATATGATTTCGAGTTTTATGGCTTATCGTGACCTTATACTTTGCCCTCTTTCTAGTCTTCGCATTTTTGGACCTTATACAGCTATACTTTATGTCTTGTTGCATTTGACTTCCAAACGTTCCTCCCTTCTTCACTTTATACCCATCCTTTTGTTATTTGCATTCTCACTCCATTAGCTTTGATCCTTAGCCCAATTTGCACATCCTAACTCTCTTCCCTCTTTACATAAGCCCTCAAAATCTTACATATGGGTTCCAATCATTTTCCGAACCTCATTAACCCTTTGGCCTCAATTCCTTGGACCAAATCGACTTTGGACCCAGAGCCCATGCCTTTATCATGAGTCCCTTAAATTTCCTAGTTGTTTAGATAACTAATGGAAGTAGTAAAGACTAAACCCTACAACCTCACATCTTGTTTTTTGCACTCACTTATCCACGCTTAAACTTTCTCTAATACTCTACAACCATTCTCAAACTTTGCCCTTGACACCATTTTCTAAATCCTTGGAAGTTGTAAGCCATAACCTTCCCCTGATCAAACTTATACCACACGCTTTATTGTGGCCTTGATGACCTCATTAGTTGTGGGGGCTGGGTTCAAATGGTTTGCATCGTGTGCAGATGCTTGGGTGGAACACCATACGCACTATTGCTTTTGCCTCGGATTTGCACACCCCTAGGTTCTCCTTAATTGGAGACAAAACAAGCCTACCCTAACTATTGTGAATCATCTAGTTTCCAAACTTGAGATTTTGTCACTTGCCTCTAGCAGTCTAGCTACACCTCTAGCCTTAGAGCATTTTTCTCTTTCCTTTTATCTCATAGATGACGTGCGGATTTTTTTGACTGGTTGCTCAAGCGTCAGGTAGTTGGTACCTTTTTGACCATTGTTTCTACCCTATCTCCTTAGAACGCATGGCATCCTGCCTACCCCCTTATGTCTTTATTTAAACAAAAAATATTTTTAGGGCGATTGGTAGTGGGTACTCTTTCGACCATATTCTTTTGGTTGTAGACCTTACATATAGCAACTTGGGTGATTTTTAAACCCTCACTATTACCTCACTTCTTCAAGATGCGGGGTGTCCTAGCTTTCCTCCTTATTCCTCCACTTTTTTTTTAATCCTTTTATTTTCTTGGATGTTGGGTAGATGTACCCTTTTAGCCCACGCTAAGTAGCATCTTGGGTGATATTTCGAATGCTCATTACCATATTCTTCCATTGGGATGGCATCCCAATTTCCTCTTTATGCTTTTTTTTTCTTCAAACGTTGGGTGGTAGGTATCATATTGGCCCACGCTAGGTAGCAACTTGGGTGATGCTTCGAACCCTCGTTGACGCCTTACTTTCTTAGTCATGTGGTGCTCCAAAATTTCTCTTTATGCCTTCACTTATTTTATATTTAATATTTTGGGATGCTCGGTAGCTAGTATATTTTTAGCATCTTCTCTTTGCATATAGTGTTGTCAAAACGGGCCAGCGGAGACAGGCTAAAAAGTCCACCAAAATATAGGCCGAAAGTAGGTCGCCCCGCGGGTCTTGGTGGGTGCCCGCCAAATTTAAAAAAGTTTAAATTTAAATAAAAATTAATATGAAAAAATTAATAAGTATATACTAAAATAAGTTGAATAGTTTAAACATATATTAATGTATTTGTAATTTGTTGAACACAATAATAACTAATATAGTAATAAGTCCTAATAAATACTCAAATACATAAGGGAAAATTGTAAATTATGTCCCTCTATAATATTTCAATTATCAATGTCACCCCTGATTTATTAGTGGTGTAAATGTTGCCCGCCAATTTTCAAAACGATACATATATTGTCCCTCCCAAGTGTAATTGTTGCTCCTTAATTTTCAAAACTATACATATATTGCCCCTCCCGTACAGTACAAGATGGGCTATACCATTTTGAAAATTGATGGGCAACATTTACACCACTAATAATTCAGGGGTAACATTAATAATTGACATATTATGGAGGGGCATAAATTACAATTTTCCCAATACATAATATGTGAATCTATAAGGCAATAACAAATAATTTATACAATATACTACTTACTAATACATTTTTTTTATAATATATATTGATGGTTTTATCGGGACCGGGTCCACCATAAACCGGATATAAAATATAGAGCAGAACAAGAAATAGTAATATTATTGATTGGGGCGTGAGGCCCAGCAGAATATGTACAAAACCCAAAGGTACCGGCCCAAATAATAAATAAATAAATAATAAGGGGACTAGTAAATAAATACAATAAATAAGGAACTTAGGGACTAACTAATAAATAAATAATAAAGAATATCCAACCAATCCAACCATGCTGCAACTAAAAATCGAACCCAGGTACACCAACCAGGGGAGGAAGACCTGACCACTAAACTATTGAGTGGATCATGATCTCTGAGATACCTTGCTTGGACCAGACCCCTCCCTTTTATACTGTTGATGGAGTCCCTGACACCCTCCACGTGTACAGTATAAAGACGACGCCACCTCTCCACCAAACACGCGTCTCACGTCCTCCTACCACGACAGCCTTCCACCACCCACGTGCCCAAGCTCTTAGTCAAACTCCGTAGAAGAAGGCACGAAGGACACGTCGCTACGCACCAGGAGCCTGCCTGGGGCGATGGCGCGCCCCGCAGCCATTCGCGCACGAGGGGCGCGGCTGTCGCGCTCGGTGGCGGAACGGTAGCCGCCACCAGGCGCGACAGGGCGCGCCGGTCGTGCGCCGAGGGGTGCCGTGGCTGGCACCCCCCTCTGGCGAGGGTGGCGGGTGGCGTTCCTCCCCTCCTTCCTGCTATGCACGGATTATCCTCCTTGCTTGCACTCTGGGCCTCCTTCCATATCCATACCCCTAGTGATCACGTCACTCCCCCCACTTACTCCATGCCCCTCCCCCTACCCCACTCCATATCCGTCACGTCACTCCCCCCACTCACTCCATGTCACTCCCCCTACCCCTTACTCCATGTCACTCCCCTTACCACTTACTCCATGTCACTCCCCTTACCACTTACTCCATGTCACTCCCCTTACCACTTACTCCATGTCACTCCCCTTACCACTTACTCCATGTCACTCCCCTTACCACTTACTCCATGTCACTCCCCTTACCACTTACTCCATGTCACTCCCCTTACCACTTACTCCATGTCACTCCCCTTACCACTTACTCCATGTCACTCCCCTTACCACTTACTCCATGTCACTCCCCTTACCACTTACTCCATGTCACTCCCCTTACCACTTACTCCATGTCACTCCCCTTACCACTTACTCCATGTCACTCCCCTTACCACTTACTCCATGTCACTCCCCTTACCACTTACTCCATGTCACTCCCCTTACCACTTACTCCATGTCACTCCCCTTACCACTTACTCCATGTCACTCCCCTTACCACTTACTCCATGTCACTCCCCTTACCACTTACTCCATGTCACTCCCCTTACCACTTACTCCATGTCACTCCCCTTACCACTTACTCCATGTCACTCCCCTTACCACTTACTCCATGTCACTCCCCTTACCACTTACTCCATGTCACTCCCCTTACCACTTACTCCATGTCACTCCCCTTACCACTTACTCCATGTCACTCCCCTTACCACTTACTCCATGTCACTCCCCTTACCACTTACTCCATGTCACTCCCCTTACCACTTACTCCATGTCACTCCCCTTACCACTTACTCCATGTCACTCCCCTTACCACTTACTCCATGTCACTCCCCTTACCACTTACTCCATGTCACTCCCCTTACCACTTACTCCATGTCACTCCCCTTACCACTTACTCCATGTCACTCCCCTTACCACTTACTCCATGTCACTCCCCTTACCACTTACTCCATGTCACTCCCCTTACCACTTACTCCATGTCACTCCCCTTACCACTTACTCCATGTCACTCCCCTTACCACTTACTCCATGTCACTCCCCTTACCACTTACTCCATGTCACTCCCCTTACCACTTACTCCATGTCACTCCCCCTGCCCCACTCCATAACCGTCACGTCACTCCCCCCACTCACTCCATGTCACTCCCCCTACCACTCACTCCATGTCACTCCCCCTACCATTTACTCCATGTCACTCCCCCACTCACTCCATGTCACTCCCCTTACCACTTACTCCATGTCACTCCCCCTGCCCCACTCCATAACCGTCACGTCACTCCACCCACTCACTCCATATCACTTCTTTGGGCTTGGCCCCAACTAGAAAATTAGGCCTATATCCCATAACCCCATCATAAGTCCCCCACTTCTTATAGTTATTGGATAATGACTATGAGAAGTATCAGACATAAGCCCTGCCAACCTCCCTAAACTTTCAATTAGGTATCTCCACCTCCAATTCAACAACCTCCCCACTTAGTTAAGTTCGCCTATTCCTCTATCCTCAAGTCAGCCTCCTGGTATGATCGCATGTTCCTCTTACACCACAAGATGTTAGGTTGGTGGACTACGACCCCTTTAACCCCTTGGGTGCTAGGTGTTCCACTAACACTAGAAGTACGCCCCTTCGACCTCATAGGCTCCACCACATGGATTTCATTAGTCATGGCGTCCATTGAGGAGCGAGATAGATGATAAGTCGATTGCTGAGAGGCGGGATAGATGATAAGTCGACCGTTGAGAAGCGGGATAGATGATAAGTCGACCGCTGAGAGGCGGGATAGATGATATGTCAACCGCTTAGAAGCGGGATACATGATAAGTCGACCGCTGCGAAGCGGGATAGATCATAAGTCGACCGCTTAGAAGCGAGATAGGATTAGATACTAACCTTGGATGTACTCCTCCCTCCCCCATAAAAAAATGATATGGCGGTTTGTAGGTGATAGAAATAAAAGTGTAATAAAGTAAAAAGAGAGAATTATTATAGTAGTTTAACAACTGCTTACTCTTCTCTTTTCCTAAAACACTTAGGAGGTTTCACCAAGTATTTTCACCCTAATACAAAGTGGTGAGTGCTTGTGCTTTGATCACAAAAGCAACAATAAGCCTCAATAAGTTTTCACAAATCTACGCTTGCTACTCTTCTTCTTTCTACTTTTTTAAGTAGAGATGTTAGTTGGTTAACACATGTTTTGTTGATGTTCTCTAACTGTTGACTTAGCTTCTAGATAGTTGACCTTGATCACAACTTGAGTCAAAGGCCTTGAAGCCTTTGCAATTCTCCCTCTTTAATTAGTCGACACTTGAAATCTCTTGCTTCATGAATTAGAATTCCAACACTTCAATTAATCTTTAATTGAGATATTTATTGACTACTTGATTTTTTTTATTTTTTATTTTTTGGTGGAGGAAAATAAAATTCAAACGGCAGTCTTAACCAATTTGTAGTGACCAGTGATTTTTGCGTGTTAAGTTGTCCTTTGTTAGATTTTCCACCCTGTTTGACCGTATATAGGCTCCTTGAATCATGACTTTTTGGCTTGCAGTGAAGTCGGGAGTACTTTGAATTGTCGATTCCTGAGGGTTCTCTAACTTGTGGGGAGGTAACAGTATTTGTGGGATGGGCTTAGCCCCGTGGGCACTCTCTTTAGTCATGGAGTTGATTCAAAGTTTTCTTCTTTGCTCTTGAGGGTTCCCCTATTTAAGATATTTTAGTCGATCTTTCATCCTCTCGCCTTTTGGTCGAGTTACTTTCTCTGCCTCGGAAGTCGGCATATTAATTAGCTTTGACTATCATTGTCACATAACTTGTTGGAGTTTTCTTTCTAAAACTCTTATATAAGTCTCTAGATCTTAAAGTCTCTATAACATTTCAGTCATGACTATCTAAAGTTTAAATAATACTCCCTACGTCCTGAATTGGATGTCTCATTTACTTTTTGCACGCTTTTTAAGAAATTAAAGTAAATGTGATATACTTTCCAATTATGCCCCCAGCTTTTTCACTTTTGGAATAAAAACAATAAAGAAAGCAAAAGTCATAAGGGTAAATTGGGAAAAGTAGAATCATGATGATGTTCATTTTTGGAAAGAGGACAACATTTTGAAACAAATTAAAAAGGAAAGTAAGACAAGTAAAATATGACAAAGAGAGTATATATGATATTGTAGAGTTGTAGAAGTATATTTCGATATATTTTCAAAGGATGTGCGTCTTTTGTGGTTCTTTGAGTTTTAATATCAAGTGAAATCAGTCTCCATAATGATCTAAATCATCTATCATGATTCATTAATGATGGAGTGTTTTGTAAAAAATAATACAAATTTAATTTTATAATTATTAAAATTATTTCAAGTTTTCAATATTTATAAAAGAAACCCATCCAGATGGGTCAGCGGGCTCGCTCGCACACAAACATTATACCGTTGATGGTCCACCTTGAGCAAACACAGCACTGTTATTCAAGTTTCAGTTTTCCCCAGAACTAGAAATTAAGAAGCATAAAAGAAGTAGACAGGCAAGACAAATATTTTTTGTTTGTACAAAACAAAATAACAATTAAGATCTACTCAACTCCTTAAACCCAACCCACTCTCTAATATTATTCTCTCTTATATAGAGTCTCATATTATTTATGAGGACACTGTGATGGTGGTATCTCCATTGTTGAAGCTTGACATCCCTGGATACATTGGGTGCCTAGAAGAAGATGATGGCCTCTGATTCACAGACAAAGACAGACTCAATGACAAAGACGAAGGCTCAGTTTCCATGCCTTGATTCAAGTTAAGCTCAACTGGTGCTGATGGATTAGAATTAGTAGTCACCGAAACAATAGGAACTGGGCGGATAAACCTGCAGGAAGTTGGATTATTGACCTCGTCTGTTTGGGCAATGGCTAGATTTTCTATTGGCTTCTTCTCCTCAACTTGGACTGGTTGCAAAACAGAAGCAACTGTCACCGGTATAGGAGAAACTGAAAATGGATTGATCCGGGATGGTTCTGAAGTAGGCAATGGCGTTGGTGGTGACATAGCTGCCAGAGTCGAATTTTCTTGAGGAGCTTGTACATCTGCTGTTGACATTGGAGCCACCTGTTTATCATAACAACACACAGTTAAAGAAACTCATTCTTATGATTACTTTGTGGGCTTATTTCCCCTGAAACAGGTTCTAAGAATCACTTGCATACACAGCCAATATTCTCCATAAATGCTTTTAAGATTCCTAATTGCCCTCCTTCAGTTTTATTTCTTCCCCAAAGGTTGACTCCCAACCCCAAGGCCCCCCACACCCCGCTCGACTGAGCATTTGAGATGACGTAAATCACGGTAACTCAATGGCTCCAAATGTTGGTGCACACAAAGGATCTACCCACTTTGGACTCTTCTCCAAACTACTGTTGATTGCCTATTGAACCAGCGAGTTAAGCCTGTGCATACTGCTTCGGTTTAATTTAATCAGACATGTACTGTTCATTTATTAGATTCCAAAACATGGTGTAAGAAATGCCATTCTTGGATTTTATCTTGTTTTCCCATTTCAATTAAACTCGCAATGATATTATAGTTTATGGGGCATATAATTACTAATATTGTTCTATCCATTGCTCTAAGAAGAAAGATAAGCATGCATACCAAAGAGCTTAGCAATTACTCCTAACTTTAGCAAATGCTACTATCTCTCTTTTATTACCCAATAGTTAATTCTTTGAAAATCAAAAACCAAAGGAGGAGGATTCAATTAATGCGAAAGAGGCAGGATGTGATTGAATTATTATTTATTACCGAGTCTGTGGTAATGTCAAAGAGGCTAGATCGGCGGCGGCGACGGTTGAGGTTGCTCCGCCGGAGAAAGTATTTCTGAGCATGACTTGCCACTTGTGTAGGGGTTCGAGTCTTCACAAAGTTTCTCGAGATTCCCCTCCAGTCTCCCTTCCCCACCTTCTGCAACCCCAATAGGAACAATTTATGCTCTTCCTCCGTCCATGGAACTCCTAAAACAATCACCAAATAACAGCTTCATCATAATCGCAATTCATTTCATTCATCAAAACATATGACTCTATTAGAAAGTAAATTTCCAGAGCTTCAAATAATCCACAAGACGAGAAACATATATATATAGCTCGCCAGTAAATTAGTTGCAGAAAACTGCTAAATCTAACAATTTTACCTAAACATATTGATAACAAATTAACAATCATCAATAAACTAATGAATGAGAATTTTAGAATGAAAAAATAAAATCAAACAAAAATAAATTATATGAATCACATGTTAAAACAAAGTGAAGAGAAATCCGACCTCGCTTACGCTCGCGTCCGCTGCTAGGCTGGTGGAGGACGGCGTCGTCAGCCGATGCATATCCCTCATCAGCCGGCGGCGGCGGCGAGTTTTTGGCGGATTCGTTATTCTTGTTGGTATCGTTCGGCAGTTCGTACTGGGACAAGTTATTCAGACTGACGCTCTTCCTCATGGGGTCCACTTTCACTCTAACTCCGAACAGCATGATCTCACCCGAACCTCCGGCGCCGCCGTCGATGGCCGAGTCATTCGCCGCCGATTCGCCGCACGTGCGCAAGTTGCTGACACACTGCGAGCGGCAGAGCGCAGCCATCCGCGGTTCCCCTCTGATAACTCAACGACTTTATTGATCAATCAATCAATCGATCGATTGAAATTATCATAAGATCGTCTGAAAATACGTTTACGTACGTATATTAACGCTTTCCCCAAGTAGGGATACGACGGTCGACGAAGATACAAGGCGTGGGTTTTGGGGTATATATATATAGAAGGGGGAAGGAACCAGGTGTGATGGCGACAGGGCACCCATGTGGCTAAAGAAAAACTTTTACTCACTCGAATTTAAGTCTAGATTGAATCTTTTATGCTCACGTGAATGTTAAGAGTAGGTCTGAATTGAATTTGTTATACACATATAAATGTAAAACTTTCTTGTGCGTACACAAAGATTAAGATAACGACTCGCGATTTACATTCATAGTAATTTTAGTGAGAACTTTTTTGATTTAAGAGTAGCGTGAAATTAGAATCAGCTATAAATAAATAAAAAAAGAATTTACTATCATTGCAGTAATGTTTTCCACGTGGCGCTCCTTCAACGGTTTATCCGATTCTTCTGCTCCTTAGCTTTCCCTGTTTTTTTGAAAATCTCACCTCATGTTTTTGGCCGTTTCGGGTCCTACCCGGCCCGTTATAAGGATACCTCATTTATTTGTTTTTATTTATTTTTAATAAGTTAGGTTTTCTGGTTTCACCTTACTAGGACCCCATGATACTTTATTTGTGTGTATGTATGTGATTCAAAATTTGATAGGCTTTTAATATTTTACTCCGGTACTTTGAAAAAACCAATCAGATTACACTAATCTCGAATCAAGCCACAGAATAAATAATTTTTTATCGCTATTTAAGATGAGAATATATGATTCTTATTTGATTAATAAGTATAATTAGATCAGTCCGATGGAAATGAAGATTAATCTGAGTATGATACGAGTTTAAATGTCTATTCTATAGTTAGGGTTTACTCAAAACTTCATGTGATCTAACACAATATAATAATAATAATAATAACAATAATAATAATAAGTGTCCTTGGAAGGCTTGGCGTAGTTGGTTCGTCGCCTAACTTAAAAGTCATGACTAGAGATGATGGTGTGGCTGGAAACATGTATTGGAAAAAAGCCCTGATGTTGTAAAGGTACATTAAAAAAAAAATACTAAAAGTACATTATTTATATATTGAATGCATATTATAAAAACATATTATTTGTATACTGAATGTACATTATTTGATAGTATACAAAATAATGTACTTTCAAATAGTGTGCTTTATATACACAAATAATGTACTTTTTATATGTAGTCCAGACAGCTGTGTGGATTATGGTCTATGCAATAACGACTCATTGTGCACACATGAAGATTACGATCTAACAAGCAATCGTTATACCCTGCACCACGGTGCACATAGCAATGTGCACCACGAACGTAAACGACGTCGTTTCGATGTTAGTGGACGCGGACGCGAATGACTCCAGAAAATTCATTATCTATAATACACATAATCATTATCTAGAATACACAGAACGTTTGCCTAGAATACACAAAATGTTTGCCCAGAATACACATAATATTGACACAAAATACACAGAATTCATCCTCCTAACATTCGAATGCATAAACATATCACAACCTGTGTTAATAACATGAATACACAGAATATTGACACAAAATACACATAATTCATCCTCCTAAACATTCGAATGCACAAACACATCACAACATGTGTTACTAACATTAATACACAGAACGGTTGCCTAGAATACACAGAACGATTGCCTGAAATACACAGAATATTAACATAAATACAGACACCGGCCGAATCGGGAAACGTGATTTCCAAAAAAACGGACGGTTAGTTTACAATGTTCAAAACGACGTCGTTTACGTACGTGGAATTTGCCTCTAACAAGTAGGCTGATTGCGCGATTCAAAATTTACTTTCATAGTGGCTCTATGAGTGCAATCCTGTGGACTTAGGATTAGCCCGTCGAAACTAAGATCATCTAAGTTTTTTTTTTTTTTTTTTTGAATAAGTATATTCTTTATTTATTACGGAGTGACGTTGGTCAATTCATAATAACCAATAAATAAAAATAGTATTTTTCCCAACTTGAATTTGGTATTAAAAAATTGTCCTTATAGCTTTATCCTAATTTACCACTAGTCACGTGCTAATAAAGTAAACTTACCTAATTATTTTTAAAAGTTTCCATATTTAACCTTTTACAAGTCAATAAGGTGAAAATCTAATTAATCTGTTAAACTTTTGAGTAATCCAGAAATCAATATACTTTTAGATGCTACTAAAGAAAAAAGGTGTATTTGTTAGTTTGATTTGTCAATTTCTGGATTTCTTAGTGTGTTCCTACTCATTTCAATATGAACCTTGTATATTAAAAAAAATCAACACTAATTTTTTTTTGAGTACTACTGACCCACTCCCATCATCCATGTGAGAGTGTAAACCGGAACACCGGGTCCCACTAGACCACAAGGTCTTTGGCAACACTAAGGTCCTGTTTGGTAAATGGCTGTTGGCTGATTAAGTTGGCTGTTTGGGTTAGAAAGTATGATTTGTTGATAATAATAGCTGATTGTAGAAAGTTGTTTGATAAATTGGCTGTTAGCTGATGGCTATTTGGTATAATTTCTTTTCTCAAAAAGCTAATTGAAAAGGCTGCTTTGAGTAGCCTTTTAAATTTTAGCATTTTGGAGTTACAAAAAACTTATTAACCAAACAACTAATAGTGATCAAATAAGCCAAAATTGGCTGATAGGCTGATTATTTACCAAACAGGGCCTAATTTATTTAAAATCAAAATGTATGTTCAATAATATATTAGTAGAAATTTTGTACAATATACTGTGTTGTGTCCAAAATTTCATAGGTCACCAATTTAATCAAAGTAACTAACACACTTATGTTTAATGCTCTAGGTCACTTTTAGTGTCATATTTTCTTTTGTGGATGTGCAACATAGTGTCATATAGTGTGAGTACTTTTGAAAATAAGGTATTTTAAAACTTTATTTATCAAAATATGATTCCTTTTAACTTATTTTAATTTTAAAGTAAGTATTGTTAGGCGTCGGCTGAGTTCATCCCCTTCTCGATTCGAAACGTGGTGATGTCGCTTACCATAGAGAGATGTGGTTATATGATTAATGTCCACTGTACTATTTATCACCAATTAGATAGTCAAAGAACTATGTGGAGTGCTTGACTTACAGTAGTCAAGCAAGCATAGTCTCTGAGATCCATTAGGTAGATTTGCATGTTAATTTTTTAATAGCATAGTATTTCTACATCATTATCGGTCATGCATTTTGTCAAACCATTATCAACATATCATACACTTACATACCTAGGTCACTTAAATAATAAATAAGAGTTTTGTTAATTTTACTACAATATCAATTTATTAATTTTTCTATTGTTTTATCTAATATTGCCATTAATTAGACAGAAACTACTAAAAGTATAAAAGCCTTCCCAAAATTAAATTCTTATAAACCTAAAACTTATTAATGGAGTATCTTGATCTTATATAACTATCCCTAAAATATTTCTTAACTAAAATACATATAAGTATTTCTAAATATATTTTAGAAATAACTACAAGAAATTTAGAAAAGTTATAATAAAATATATAAAATATATAAATATACTACATTGTAACCGAGTCAGTAGTACTAAAAAAAAAAAAATCTTTTCAAGCCAACTACATGTAGTCTGATGACATCCATTCCAAATGGGCAGTCATAAGTTCGAACTCCGGTAGCGAAAGCTTAGATTCTTTGAACTGAAAATATTTGAGAAAGTATAAAATAGATACTACCTTATAAAGAATCATGAGTATTTCAAAAAAAATATACATCTTTTCAAAATAAAATATGTTTTAAGATCCTTCACCATTCTTGTAATTATTTAGGAAATACTTATGTATTTAGTTAGAAAGATTATAAGAAAATTAAAATAATTTTATTGTTAACTGAAAATTTAATTTTCCAATTTTTTTTTTTTATGCTTTAAGAGTTTTGTCCCGATAAATGTTAATTTGAAATAAATACTAGAAGAATAATAAATAGGTATTATGATAAAATAAAATAATTCTTGTCCACAAAAGACGAATTGAAATCTCTCATCCAGGCACAACGCCCCCTATCCTAGCCCAATAGGATAAATAGAACAATTCAAATTTAGGGTTTGTTTGGGTGATAGGTTTAGCTATAAGAAATAGGTATCAAAGTCATTGTTATTGTTTGGTTGACAGGTTTTTAGAACACTATTATGGATTTTGATTGCCCCATTAATTGCAAAACCATTCCCTAATAAAATAAGGGTTTCATTTCTCTTCATCATCTGCTTCCCCAATTATTAATAATTGTTCTCATTCCATCCTACTACCAAATGTGCAAAATACTTTCACCAAAACCGGCACATTACCATTACCAAGTATTTGATACAGATTCTGATTCCCATGTGCGAACCAAACACGCACACCCTTATTCTTTAAGTGACTTGGGTTTAATTCTTTGATAGATTTATGGGAAATCCGTAGCCACTATTCAATGGTGCACTTAGGGTGAAGTACGCCTTGTGATCCTAGCTGGCAAACAACCATAGAGAGGTAAACCAGTTTAGGATGCACATAGTTGACTAGTTTAAACGACCATGAAGACTAATAGACCACTTCCACGGGAATTTGGACTTAGAATCTTGTGATTACTAAACCAAATGTCCAACCAACTAGTTTGAAGTTGCCCCTACTTAGATTTAATTCTTAATTAATTTAATCTCGAGTAATATACTATTCAAATAAAATCTTATATTATTTTTAATCAATGTTAGCATTTTAAAATTATATGATTATTTTTTTTGTTACAATTAAAATTAACAATTAGTATGTATATTGATACATAAATGCTAAGAAAATTATCACACCAACCAGACAATAAACTCATTTTCATACATCATAAATACATGAAAGTTTAAAACAAATTGAAAGAAGCTATCTTCAAGCATCATATATAAACCACTTTTGTCCCTAAAGTTTGTTAGTATGAGGTTAATTTTTTTTTTTTAGTACAAATATGATGTTAAAAATATGCTTTTCATATAATTGAAGGACAAAAAGTAACATGTATAATTGAGAAGTAAAATTTTTTTATTTCTTTATAATTCAAGATGAAAAATGTCGTTTTTCTTAAGTAAAATTATAATTAAATATATAAGATTTATGATAATAATGATACAATTATATATATATTAATTTTTTTGAGCAATAAATATATAATACATTAATAAATATTTGTTAAATGGTAGTATCATTTTTGTTAAATATAGATAAACTAGTTATAAGGTGCGCATTGTGCAATTAAATTAATACTCAACACTAAAATTAAAATAAGTAAATACTTAATACAAATTTTAAACATGAAATAATTAATATAAAATAAAACTAATTATCAATATAATCAAAATGAGTATTTTCAACTTGTAATCAAAATAGTAGCAAAGATGAGTATTGTTGTATATAGTTATATATAATTGAAAATAAAAATGATGTCCTAAAATTTTTAATATTAAAATAAAGTAAAAGTCTTCTTAATTCGATATTGATGAGTCAGTAAAACTTAACTTCTTATTTTTTTTTTGTGCGTTAAAAGTGACATTATTATAATAGGTTTATTGATGTTGTCGAATATTAATTAAAGATTTATGCAATTAAGTTATAATATATTAATTCATAAGTTTTTCTTGTGTATATATGATTGAGACCTCAATTGTTGTTATATGTTAATTATTCATCTTGTAAACTTTCATTGATATTTCAAAATATAATTTTTTTTCCTTATAAAATTGATTAGATAATGAAATTTTTGCATTTAAATTCTTAAAATAGAAGGAAGTTTTGTCTCATATTGTTTACTCCTTGCTTACTATATTTGTAACTACATTTTAGTAACATTCTTACTGTCATTGGTGCTTTCATAGAGAGTCTAGGATTAACCCTCAAGTAGGGTATTTGATACGTCCATCGTTTTCATCAACGAGCTTGAATAATGACACGATTTGGATCAAGCAACTCCAATAGTTCCTGCAATGTAAACTCCAATGACAACGATAGTAGACACAACCGACCGACAAACTCACGTGATCTCTATGACCAACTCAACAACAGCCGTGGTAGAGCGCAGCAAGGGTCCGAAGCACTAGCTCAACCTACTGACCTCCAGGCAAGTTTGTAAGCCATATAGCAAGCATCATTATCATTGCCCACTTGGGGGCACTTGTGCAGAATATGTTTTCCTCACCACCAGCTCAAGATGAAGCTGAGGTGATGTCGCTGCAATGGGAGAGAACCCAACTGCGCGGGACCACTTTGAAAGTTGGCCCCGCTCAAAGGTAAGAGGGATTGGGTGCTAAGTCCTCAATACGGAGGCGGGGGAAAAGTATGTTCAAGAGGGTGGGTCGATTGGATGACCGACTGGTTCTAGATCTGCCCTAGAGCAGTTGGGTGCATCAGTGCCTGGTCAGGAGAAGTTGGGGAAACAACTAAGGACCAAGGGGTCGTAAGTCAAATGACTAGACATGAACCAATCTAGAGTAGCAATAGATAAGGGGAATTAACATTCCAACACTCAGGAATGGTAGGTGACTATGGTGGGCCAGCTCTATGCAAGCGCACCATGTAGAGACTGACCCCGAGCAGGCAAGATGACGTGATTGAGCAACTGCAGAAGAAGATAGAAGAATTAGAGAAGATAGTAAAGACCAATGAGCAATCACCTGAACTTGAAGTACGAATGGCAGTACAATTTACTCTTGAGTATATAGATGCATTCATCCCCAAAGACTTTAGGCTTCTAGCTATTAAGGCCTACACTAGGACCTCTGCCCCACATGTACACATGATGAGGTATAAGGCGACTATGGTGATGATCGGGGTAGATGATGCAATCATGTGTATGGCGTTCCGGTCCACCCTGGAGGGGCGACCCAAGACTGTTTCAATACAATCCTAGATAGGTCAATAGTAAATTTGCCGAATTGTCAAAAAACGTATTAACATACTTCTCTAATAATATTCGGTGCAAGAAACACTTTTCTCACTTCTACACAGTTAGACAAAGCAAAAGTGAAAGTTGAAAGGATTTCATGCGGAGATGAAAAAAAGAAGTAAACAACATGTATAACTTCGATGTGAAGGCAACCGTTTTAATTTTCACCCAGGCACTAAGATCGAGAGAGTTCTACCAACATTTGAACACTAGCCATCTTTGAACTTATTATGAGTTGATGAGGATGTCTAACCATTTTGTAGAAACCGAGAAGGCCGATAAGAAAAAGAAAGAAGAAGATGAAGGCAAGGGATGGGGAAAGTTAGAGAAAATTGGTTCAACCAACCAAGTGTCGGGCTTGACCCAAGCAAAGAAGGGAGGTAGAGACCTGTTTTCATAAAGTCCCCGCATCATTTAACCCCACTCACTCCTCCTGTTAGCGTAATCTTGGATCAAGCTAAAGAAATGGAGATAGTGCAATTTCTAGAGGAATACATGAAAGTATCTCCAAAGGTAGAACAAACTAAATATTGTTGATTTCATCGACAAGTTGGCCATAATATAGACGAGTGCAACATTTTGAAGAGACAAATAAATGAGCTTATTCAAAGGTGATATTTTAATCAGTTTGTGGAGCTGCCAAGGCGAAAACAACAACATCCATAACAAAGCCAACCCAAAAATGTGTGACAAAAGGGTAAGGGCTCTGAGCCATCCACTTTTGGCATGAAAAAGAGGGAGTACGACCAAATCATAGAGGAAGGGAAAAAGGAGTTTGAGGATGAGACCACACAATGCAAGAAGCAAATCATCCGCTAAGATGGTGGGAAGTGAGAAACTGAACTAGCCATTAAGTACGGGAAGATTCCATAATAGGATTGCCAAACTATTGATCATGGTTTACCCAAATTAATTTTGTCTTCCAAAACCAGAATAAAACATTTCTATTTTAATCATTGCATTGGCTAAGTATGAGGGGATGAAAGATCATCTAAAAAAAGGTGAGGCCCAACCTCAACCAAGTTTCAAGTTTTAATAAAAATGGCTATGCCATGCCTTAACTAAGTTTGAAAAAAAAAAACTACCATGCCCTAAAGGTGTCGGAGGTTAGACATTGCCCATCAAACGGAGGTAGTGGTCCCTTAGCTAAAAGAACACTTAAAGTTTTGGCAAAGGGTTCATTATTGTGCTCAACTCTAACAGAGTCAAGGGGTCTGATCTTTACCGGTGTCCAACAAGTAGTGGATCCTTCATTGAGAAACACTAGAGGTTTGCTTGGTTGGACCAGTGGCGCACGCGTACCCAAGTTCGAAATCATGACAGTTCGAGTTAGAATTCTATTATTGGCATTGGCGTAAACCATAAAGGGGTTGGAAAAAAAGGAGAAAGTGGAGTGGGGTTGGACTTTGTCCAATTCCTAGCCTCTCTATGTGCAACAATAAATAAATAAATAATAAACCAAAAAAATACGCAGGAGGTGGAAGTAGTGGTCGAAGACCATCTTTAGATAGCATGGGGCCGATGTCCATCCTCAATTCCGTATGGCACAAGGAATATGACCATCCTCGGCTACAGATGGCCAAGGACTATCCTCAACCATGGCGGCCAAATATAGTCCTCAGCTACATATAGCCAAGGTTGAAAAAATCACTAGGCGCCCTCTAGGCGCCTGGGGGCCGCCTAGCGCCTAGCCTGCCTAGGCGCCGATTTTGAATTTTTTTAAAGTTTTTAATTGTAAAGTTTTTAATATTGTAAGTCTTTATACTTTAATAGTTAAATAGTTAACACTCATTAAGTTATTAATTACTCCGTATTATTTATTAATTATTAAAGCATTACTTATTAGTTTAATTTAGTTATTACGTAATACTTTTTATTTTATTAAGTTATTAATTATTAGTTATTACTTATTAGACTATTAGAGTATTAGTTAATACATTATAACATTAATAGCTCAAATGTTTAAGATTTGCAATAAAAAAAAAAAAGCCAACCTGCCGGCTGCCTAGGCGCCGCCTAATCGATCGGAGACCTAGGCGGCCTAAGCGCACGGCCGCGGAGGAGGCCGATTTCGACCTTCCTCAACGCGACTGGGCGCCGCCTAGCGCCTAGGCATCGATTAATCGATGCCTAGGCGCGATTTTTGCAACCATGCATATAGCAAATGACCATCCTCGGTCACGAATGACTGAGGGCTATCCTTGACCATGAGATGGCCGAGGTCCATCCTTAGCCACTAGCACAAGGCTAAGGACCATCTTTGGCTATCATGGCCAATGACCACCCTCGGCCATGCATGGCTAAGGACTATCCTTGGCCATGAGAGGCCATGGCCGAGGTTCTTCCTCGATAACGCATATCCGGGGGTTATCCTCGACCATGGGATCCTAAGGCTTCCCCGCGAAACACGAGATTGATTTTCTCCTTGGCTACTTTGATTATGTACGTCTAAGTTAGCTACATGATCACGAACCCCTCGACTCCAAGTTGGGGCAGGTTTTGGTGTTGTTGCATATAGATCAAAATTAAACTATGAAGGGGTGACTTTGGCTATTATTACTTCAAAGTTGACTCCACTATACTTGTAGCTCGGGAGTAAGGGGCTGGTGATATGATAGTTGGGTAATTATATGGTCTCATATCTAACCCGGAAGTAGTTAAAGCAATTAAGATAACCAAAAAGTAACATCAAGAGTTGAGCAGGGAGGATTGTCGCACTTAACACAAAGTTAGTTACTGCAGTTATTAGGAGAACGTTGTAGTTATTAGGGGCATTAAGTATGGAGTCGTTGTACTTATTATACCGGATTAATTACGCATTAGCTAGTATAAATACTTAGTCCCTGTAAAGGGTAGGGGACACATTAAAACCTTGTACTTATAACTATCGGCAACACAATCGTTTACTCCTTGCTTGCTATAAATGTGTGTGTGTGTGTGTTTTGAAATATAAAGAATAAAATATACTAAAGTTTTGATTTATTTAAAATTGTTTTACTTTTTTTTTTTGATAAATTACTAGTATAATATTATAGTACAAGTTTTAATGTAAATAACATTTTTGATGATGGGAGTGGGTTCGAGCCTCAGTGGAGGCAATTGTTGACTCGTTGTGCTTCAGTAGGTTGAGAAAGTAGCTATGTACAGGTACTACATTGTAACAGAGTCAGTAGTACTAAAAAAAAACATTTTTGATGTATTATTTTGTAGAGTAATTTTTCTTTTCTTCATTTGTAGTTTAAAATCGGAGGTCTAAAGATTAATAGGACATAATAATATGGTAGTAAATATAGTAAATTAGAGTAGAACATGATTTGGTTGGTATGCACAACAATCAAGGTTGAAGGTTGTACTATAGGATTAGATTAAGGGTGAAGTGGATAGGTAAAGAAATGAGGATCACGTGAAAAAGAAATGCTTAGTAGATTGATTAACTGACAATCTTGTCTAACTACACATATATAAATATTCAAATGCTACCAAGATGCCTTGTTATTGTGGACTCCTGCTTCCTTTTCGATCTATCACTATATATATTTTTTTTAATACTACTAACTCTATTACAATATAGTATCTGTTCATAACTACTTTCTCAACCTATTGAGGCTCGAACCCACCACCTCCCATATAAAAGGAAGGGTTTGATGCCACTGGACTACAAGGTCCTTGGCCGATCTATCACTATATGATTCCATATTTTACTTAATTTCTAGCAAGGACCTACTTAATCGCTCACCTATTTATTAATTATTATCCCTTCCTCTCGTTTTATTTATCATTTTAATAATTTTTTATATAACGCATTATGTGGTGTTTGGTACTAACTATTAGCTGATTGAGTTAATGAGTTTGACTAATTGATTGCATTAACTGATTGTAGAAAGATGTTTGGTAAATGGGCTGTTAGTTGGTTACATGCAAAATGACTTTATCAAAAAACTGATCGAAAAAGCTACTTTGAGTAGCATTTTGAATTTTTGCGTTTTGGAATAATAAACTATTACAAAAAGCTAATTATTCAAACACTTACATTGGTTGTTTAATCAAGTCAAATAGCTAATTGTGGTCAAATAAATGAATCAAAATTAGCTGATAAGCTAACTATGTTACAAACACGGCCTATATCTTGTGCTCAGATGATACTTTTGTGGCTCTACTTGAAGAAATGCCACAGGATCGAACCGAAAGTATTGACCTTTTGAATTAAAATAGATAGAGAAACTATAAAATATATATTACCTTAAAAAATATTGTATTATATTCCTCTAATTGCCTCCAAAAGTTCAATTATATATTAGAAACATTATAAAGTATTACTATATTCATTTTGAAAATTACTTTTTCAATGGTCGGAATTTTAGAGTCCATTCCATTGACATATGAGACTAAACGTTCAAATAATTTAAAAAGTGATAAAAAATCGAAAAAGATTTTTTCGAATCCTAAAAACGATTGAAAAAGTTGTCGAAGTACTCGATTTTTTTTTAATTGAAAATTCTCAATTTTGAACTACTTTTTGAGTGATTAAAAATTCAAATATTTCTAACAATGCAACTTAAAAGTTCTTTTAAAAAATATGTTTACATTGATGATAGAGAATGGGATTGGACAACTATTTTGAGATATGTTTCAATTATTGTGGTTAATAGCGAACAGTATCAGCATTGACTAAAGATATCAATATGCAAGATATATATATATACTCCCATGGAAAAGAAAATACCGGCCCCTCCCTTGGAAAAATTTTTTCCTCAAAATTAAGGATAACATTTTCACGTGGACAAAGTTTTCCATGAACCAAAGTGAGTAAATTTAAGATTTTCTCAAATTTAAGGAAATTTTTTGAACGGTGTTCCTAAGTGCACTGTATTTTTAAATTATCCAAAAATGCATAGTATAGTATTGAACGTGTACTATATCTTTAAAATTGGACAAAATCATCAAAATGTCATCACGATTTTTTTTTTTTTTCACTCCTTGCTCTAGAACCATTAGATCTAGTCAAATGAGTAATTGAGATTAATTATTCTTAGTTTACTTTTGAAAACAAGTTCTCATATGATCAACTTCCTCTGTGTGCATTTGTTTGTTTGTTTATTTTACTTTTGGAAATAAGTTCTCATATGATGATCTTCATTTGTGTGCATTTGTTTGTTTGTTTTTTTTTTTTTTTATTTGTTACAGAACTGGATTGTCGAGGACAGCTTAGGTCCACCCAATAGACAAGCTAAGGTTGCTTTTCTAATTGATATTTTGTTTTTATACTCTTTACTTTAGGGTTGGTGGTCCGATGATTGAACTGGAGAAGCACTTTGGTATGAATGATTGTTAAAATAATGAGAATTAAGGGCCACCAAATCGTACCATCTTCGTTCCAATTTATATGTTCAATTTATTGATCAAATTAATTAGTTATTTATTTATTTATTTTCTTTAATATATTTTTTTATATAACTTTCACATTTGACTTTTATATTAATAAAATTTTTATATAATCTAAAATCTAAATACATAAACTTTATTTATCAATACTAAATTAAATATTATAAAAATTAAATTATAATAACGGAGTTAATATCATATGCGCTCCTCTGAATATAGTGATTTTGCCACGTTTAATCCTAAACTTTCAAATAGACCACCACATGGTCCTTTGACATTCAAATTGTTACCCTCCATGATCTAAGTTTACCACACATGGCCATTCAACTTTAAAATTTAACCAGTTGTGGTCCTCTTGGAAGTAGGGGTGGGCAAAAAAAATAAATCGAACGGACCGAAAAATCGACGACCAAAAATCGAACCGTCTGATTATTTCGATTTCGATTATTAAGGCAAAAAAGTTCAGTTATTTCGTTTTTCGGTCGGTTATCAGTTTTTCAAGAGAAAACTGAAAATCGACCGAAAAACCGAAGGTTAATCTAAATGAAAAAATATATAACCTTATCTCATTTACATTTTGCAAGTTCATAGTCTATCACATTAATTTTAATCACTTATTGGATTGCACGGCATTTGTTAACCATATAATGTATAAATATAATTCATTTATATCGCACTAAACTACTATTGTACTTGAGGACATTAATTTAAATTGATTATAAACATTACGATATCATTTTTTTTCTTTAGTAATTTATTCTTTTAGTATTATTTCAAATAAATTAAATAAATTTAGTTATTTTACTAAAAAAAATTTGATTATATTTAACCGATCGAAAATCGTTGGTTTCGGTTATTTCGGTTATGAATGTTGGTTAGTCGGTTATGAAGGTTCGGTTAAAATTTTGGTTATTAACCGAAAACCGACCGATGATCATCCCTACCTGAAAGGACTATTGGTGGTTAAAATTTGATAGTTGAAGGACCATAGGTTGTTAACTTGGACTATGAATGGTAACAACTTGAAAGTCGAAGGAGCACAAATGGTTCATTTAAAAGTTTAGGACTAAACGTGACAAAATCACTATACTCGGAGAACGTAGGATAGTATTAACTCTATTAAAATTCATCCATGATATAATTTGGGATGGGGTGGCAGTTTTCACACTTTTATGTACGCAGTGGTTGGTGGCATTTAGTATGGTGATGGATAACAAGATAAGTAGGGATAATGTGCTTGTCCAGTACTGCGTGCCCCCACCACCATATATCTTCTCCTTTTATTTATTCATTTATTTTTTTAAATACGAAATACAAAACTATTTTAAAATACACATATTAATTTCTTTTAGTTGATTTTGAGTAAGACCATTTTATGAATCTTAACTCATGAAATTGGACTTGAAAGAGGAAATTTCACTTTTAATCATCAACTATGATAGTATTGTAACATTTATTTATGTTCTTTTTAAATTTTATCATATTATATTATTCACTTTCATTTGCTTGCCACATTTAGTCTTTTAATTTTTTTTTTTTGTTATTCCACCATTTAATAATAGATATAACTAACATAAAATTTCATCATTCAATTAAAAGACATTACAAGAGATCAAAGGAAAAGAAATTGCATGTTGGGACAATAGACTTGAATGATAAAATTACATGTAAGTCATCTTTATTAAACGGTGAAATGATAAAATATTTAAAGAATGACATCTAAATGAGGTAAGCATATGAAAATCAAAGATGTATCATGACGATATGATTAAACATGTCAATGCTACAATAGTCGATGACTAAAAGTAAAAAATTTGCTCGTCTAAAAAATAGGTTTGAGCCTGATCTCATAAACATGTCTCTTAAAATCCATCATTTTTCAACTAAAAAGTAATATGAAGTACTTTTGAAGCAATAACTATTACTTTGTAATTTTAAATTGAAGACTAAATACCTACAAAAAGTAGTCTGTAAGACATGCAGACTTCGTTTAGAAACCCGAAAATGACTTCTTTAAGTCATTGTCTGAATCTTTCAGCATTTCGTTACCAGTAAAAATTGAAGTCAAAAAAAAGAAAAGACTTAATCTAGTCAAGGAAACATGACAAATTTTGGCAAAAAATATCTTCAAAAATTATTATTCGAAAGACATTTTTGTATTCCTATTTTCGCCCACTAAGAAAGCGACCAGAAATGGTCGCCTTCTTCACAGAGAAGGGGATCTGGTCGCCTTCTTCACAGAGAATGCAACCAGAAACGGTCGCCGAAAAGTGACGCCGGTGGCCGGAAAATCCAAATGACCGGTAATAACATGTCAATAACCGGTTTGTGGGCTTAATTACCTCAATTTGACATGTTTGAGAGTTTAATTGCACCATGGGCATAATTGACTTCTTATGAAATGTTCGGGGGCCTATTTAACCCTTTTCCCTTGTTTTTTTAATAAATAAAAAAAAGTTTAATAGTTATTTTTTACTATTTAGGAGTTTAATTTTCTGAATTTATCAACCTATACACTCAATTCCAATAGTTTTATTTGTATGCACAGTGTTTTAAATTATACTTTAAGATTTAAATTGTTTACAAAAATACACTATAATTTTTTCTATTATTGCTTCTAATCGATTATCTTTTTCAATAAACGACTATAATTAGTTCCTTATTTTCTCAAATAGAGTGATTATCCCCATATATATTGTTATACGAAACCTTGCACGTGTAATTTGCTTCTTTAGCCATTTTCACAGTACTTTTCAATCCCCACCACTAACCAACATTTTCTCAGATGGCATGCTTCATCTACTTCTGACAAAAGGGTTATCTGTCACTTCCCTATTCATTCCCCCCCCCCCCCACCCACCTATTACTTAGACTACAACCTTTCTTTTGTCCAAATATATATAACTAGATCGTGTTTCCCTATTGTTAAAAAGAAAAAAAAAAAAAAAAAAAAAAGAAGATTGTTTCAGTATTTACCCTTTTTTCTTCTTGTGACGGTAATAATGTACCAAAAGTAATTACGTGTAAGCGGTAATCAATGAGTTGTAATTGTATTGTTAAAAATCTCGAAACATTTTATAGTATACAAGAGTAACAATTACAATAATGGACACAACGGTCTCTTAATAAGTGTAATGACTCCTCTCAATAAGTGTTGTAATTTCTTAGTAATTGTTGTGTGCTCTCCTCAGTAACTCATGATCTTTGATGAGGCAATGTTCTAATAAGTACATTGGACTCTGGGTTAAGTTATGTTATTACTTTATTCCCTACAATATATGTATTACATATAAGCTATAGAGTACTATATTTATACTATAAAGTATTATATATATAAAGTTTAAAGTATTCATTATATGTACAATTATGTTATGTTATTACTTTATTTCATGCAAACTATCTATTACAATTTAGCTATAAAGTATTATATATAAGGTTAAAGTACGTATTGATTATATCTGTAAATTTTCTTACTTTATTTTCTACAAATGATCTATTAGAGTTTTGCTATATAGAATAGTTGTTTGTTACAGATCTTAACTCGTGAGACGAGTCGAATCTAGAATAGTTGTTTGTTACTTTTGATAGAAATTATAATACTTATTACAAAAAATTTAATACAATTTGAAATAAATAAATTATTAGTTATAATAGATATTGTAATATTTATATGTGCAATTGTGATACTATTTAACTTAAAATAATTGTTACTGATGATAAATATTTTAATACTTATAACTGAAATTGTGATACTTACAAAGTGTAATTCTAATGTGAATATTGTAATACTTATATGTGAAATGTTACTTATGAAAGAAATTGTAATGCTTATTCTAAAAAATTTAATACTAATTTGAATTTAAATAAAATCGTTACTTATTATAACATACGGAGTATGTTGTAATACTTATTATATGTGAAATTTTGATAATATTTATTAGGGTAATGATTGTTATTAATGGTAAATATTGTAATACTTATAACTAAAATTATGATACTTACACACCCTATTGTCTACCACCCGACCTGTCTCACGAACAAGAATCCATGAGACGGTATCACACAAATCTAATTTTCTTGTAAGTGATTAACAAAATTAAATAGGAAGTTTCAAAACGTTCATCCAAAGAAGAAAAATAATTAAGAAAAGATATCATTGACTTGATTAAGACAGGTGATCTTTTGCAATCTCCTAAAGTAACTCACATTGTTGCAATAATTCTGGGTTTCATTAACGAGTGCGAATTACTTCACTATCCTCGGTTTCATGAATACGAGGTTTGAATTTCCATCCTCGGCTTTATGAAACAAGTTTAATTATTTCACTAATTAACTCAACCCCAGCTGTTCATATATGCATTTCCGAACAACTCATTGACCCTCGTATTATGCATTTGTCTTAATTAATTAATTGATTAAATAATCAAAATTTAATTTAAATACACTAAAATTGAATCATTTAATCTAGAATCCATAAAATAAACTTTTATTTTAAGTTATTAGCTTATTAACTTATTTTGGGAACATAATCAAACAGAATTTATAGTTTATTAGTAACTTAAAATAAAATATAAATTCCTAAATAAGTCTCGTCAAACAGAGCCAATGCGTATAAGTTCAAGTGTATATTTAAATTTTTTCCCCTTTGTTCAAAGGTCCATTTTTTCATTAAAAAAAGTTTTAAAACTCATTTAATCAGTATTCTTTAAAAAAAAAAAAAAAAACCCTAAAAAAGCCCCCCTTTTTTTAGAAAAGAAAATTTAAAATTAGAAAATAGTGTCTTACTCATGATATCATATTTTAAAAATGTTCATTAGTTTTTTGGAAGATGACACCATATAACACTGCAAAAACAATTTTTTATAGCCCATTTGGTGCATGAAAAATAAGTTTCTAAGAGAGTTTATTCTTCAAATTTGAAGAAAAAAAAAACATATTTTACATTGTTTAGTTGATGAAAGATTTATTCAAATGAAAAATGATTTCTTCAAATTTGATGAAAACGAATTTATTGATTTGCTTAGGCATTTTATTTTCTATACTTTTTAGGAGAAAGCATACCACAAAAGTCTTATATCTCTTTATTATGTAAATAGGGGTATTTGATTTTTATACTAATTATTCTCAACAATTTATTTTCAAAAATTTATATTCAATTATTTTTTTAAAAATCAAACTAGCGGTTAATATCTGGAATAAAAATAGAATTAAATAAATAGCATGGTTCAAACACATCATCCAAAATAAATAAAGGAAATATGGTTAAATAAGCTCTGGAACTTTACCTAAAAAATCAATTAGGTCCTTAAACTTTTTAAAAGTTGCAATTAAACTCATCAACATTTTATTTTTGGTACAATGAAGTTCAAAACTCGGTTAATGAACTGTGATAGCAAGTCACTAAGGTTACGGCAACTCTCCGGTGACACTCCGACCTACTCCAGTACCATTTCGAACCACAAATCGACCGGCGTCAATCACCGGTTGAAGAACGCAGTAGGCGACCATTTCTGGTTGCATCTCCGGAGAACCCATTACTTATATTCTGTTTTATGTATTCTTGTTCGCAGGTTCGTTGCTTATATTCTGTTTTATGTATTCTAGTTTGCAGGTTCTGGAGATTTTGTCGAAAACATACTAGTAGTTTGAGAATTTGGAGAGATTAATAATAAAAGTAATAAAGTTTAATTTAAAAAACATAATATAAAGATATAATAATTAAAAAATATGTTTAATTTAATATCTAAGTAGGTGTCACGTGGCATTGTAACCTTTTGAGGCCAGGGATCAACATGCTATTTGATATAATTGAATAGATTTGACTAATTCAGGAATCTAATTATACATTTTTTGAGTTCAATGACTTTATTGCATTTTTGTGTTAACTTCGATGGTCACTTTAAAAGTTTTTTCAATAAAATGCCAAAGAGAAAAAAAAAATGAGAAAGAAAAGATGGAATTTATTAACACACATACAGGATCTTAGGAAACCTCCTAAACTAATCAAGAATACGAGGTTTGAATTCTCCTCCTCGGTTTCATTAACAGGTTTAATTACTTTACTCAACTTAAGCTGTTAATATATGCATTTTCGATAATGCTAGAATCCGAACTAATATATTATTGGGATCTCGATGTCATTATGTTCCTAGCCAACACATATTGTCGAGAGAAAAATAATATTCAAATATAAAAACCTCCTCGCATGTAGAGTTCAAGTGTGAATGCGTCTTAAAGTATGAATAGTGCGGTCTCACCACTATGTATACAGATGTACACCACTCAGTGTTAGAAAATGCACCACACAAATATGCACCATTAGGTACACATCACCAAAAAACACACCACTAAGTATGAAAATATACACCACACATGTTTCGAAATGCACAATTAGGGGCAGAGGAGTTATGGTGCATTATTTTGAGTGTGTGGTGTATTTTTTGGTGTTTTTGTGTATTTTTATGTGGTGCGTTTTCTAACATTGAGTGGTGTGACCGCACTGTTCACACGTTAAAGACGCGTCCACACTTGAGCAGATTTCTATATATATATATATATATATATATATATATATATATATATATATATATATATATATATATATATATATATATATATATATATATATATAT